>NC_040012.1:5295711-5440024 GCF_000972845.2 Larimichthys crocea
GACAAAATGTCACACTAACATGTGATGATGTGAATCATATTTGTAAAGTGGAAACTTTCTCCCCATCTTTCCCATGTGACCTGAATGCAGCATTAGTGTTACAGGCTGTGACTCCTGTTGAACGATCGAGTGTGATATTACATAGATTAATAATTATATTAGGGCCCGAGCACCTAATTGAGCCCTATTGAATTTCGTATGTTTACTATTTTTTTCGCTTTTATATTCATTTTTCCCCTTCAGTTTCCATAATGTAAATCGCATTTTCGAAGGCCCATATCCCCCCGAAAACTCGTGAAATTAAAATTTGCCCCCCCCATCAGGTGTAAAATTTTGTGTTTTGGGGACCCGCACATGGACGTGTGCCTTGACAGCGCCGCCTAAGTGTGCATTTTGGAGGTGCCCCTCACCACGGTTTCGCCCACGTGTACGAAACTCGGTGGGAGCATGTAACATGCGCAGACGCACAAAAAGTCTCTTGGTGCCCGGGGCTCCAGTGAACCGTACAGCGTCCAATTTTTTTCCAAATTTTGACTTTTTGGGTTTTGGGCTCATTTCCAGGGGTCGCATTTGAACTAACTCCTCCTGGGATTTTATCCGATGTGCTTGAAACTTGGCGGTGTGTTCTCAAGGCCTCGACAATGAAAGTTATCAATCCAACTTTTCATCAGAGGGCGTGGCCGCAACTTTTTCTGAGTGATTTTTCGGAGGGAAAAAATGAGACTCCATTTACCTTTGGGCTGATTTCGGGCAAAAGTGTGCCGGCTATCATATATTTGTCAGAGTTGTCGGAACTTGGTTTACAGTTTTACAAACTTTTTCTACAAAAAAGTCTCTTGAGCATAAGCTACAATTAACCGGAAGAGAGATATTTAGAATGAATTCACAATTTTTCGGTGATCGGCCTATGTAGAAGAGGTCAGTTTTGAACGAACTCCCCTATGGTTTTATTCATTCACTTCACATTTGGTGGTGTGTTCACATAGACTTCCTGAGTAAAAGTATCAAAATGATGAATTTTGGGGAAACTGTGTGGACATTTCCACGTGCGCACATTTCCACGTGCGCATATCTGCGAGGGCCCGACCATCGCTGCTTGCAGCTTTATTTATTATTATTTTATTATTATATTTTGCTTTGTATTTTCTCCTACCTTCTACTGTTTGTGCTTATATTGTTAAAACTATAGAAAAAGTAATGACGTTGGTTTTGAAATACCCTAATAAAAAACATTAATGGGAGAAGTATAGATAACAAACTAACATTTGATTGCAGTTATGCGGTACTTTGTTTTATACATTTTTACTCCCATTTGAAAAAAAGAAGCGATTCTGATTTTATTTTGAAAATCCAGTGTAGCGCAAGGCGGAAGCCTTGGAATTCGATGTGCTCTTTTCTGATTGGACGTCACCCTTACGTTCTCTGCAGCCAATGAACGAGCAGCTCGTTGTATTTAAGCGCGCTGTCACGGCGGTTCTGCTGTATCTGAAACAAACCGAGAGTTGAAGGGTCTGGACGCGAAAAGGAACGGTTAAAGTTGAGCCAGGCCAGACCCGCTCCTCCAGGGCCGGATTCAGTTCCCGTCGGCCGAGTCCACAGACATCTGAGGAAGGCAACTACGGTGAGCGTGTCGGCGCCGGAGCTCCGGTGTACCTGGCGCGGGTGCTGGAGTATCTGACCGCGAGATCCTGGAGCTGGCCGGTAACGTGCCCGCGACAACCAGAAGACCCGCATCATCCCCGCCACCTGCAGCTCGCCGTCCGCAACGACGAGGAGCTCAACCAAACTGCTGGGTGGAGTGACCATCGCTCAGGGCGGCGTGCTGCCCAACATCCAGGCGGTGCTGCTGCCAAGAAGACCGAGAAGGTGGCCAAAGAGTGAAGACCCGGACCTGACGAAACAAAGGCTCTTTCTAGCAGCCACAACCCCGCGTAGAGAGCCAGATCCTGCGTCTGAATGAGTCATGTACAAATTAATACAGTGGCAAACTGCTATTTAAAAAAGTTAAGCAATACTACTCAACAATATTGTTTGTTAGAAAAATACCTCACACCCTCCCAATAATCTTTCCTACATTTCTATGATAAGTCACTTACTGTTCATCCAGCTCTGACATTCACACCACTCCTGATCTCAGAGCCAGGAATTTTGGGCCCCTATGACATAAAAATCAAATTGGACCCCTCTGTGCAGCTGTTGGACCTAAACAGCACAACAGTCTGCAGAGAGCTGCCCTTTGAAGTAAACGACGGGAGCCTGCTCCTTGTTGGGAGCCGATTTAGAGATCCGTTTTTTTCCCACTTCGGTGCCTCACTGTCTCCTCTCCCCGACACTCTCCCTCCTGTTCTCCCACACTTGACCAATCACGTTTAACATTTAAAACAGCAGTATAATATAATCAGCAATAATAAATTAATAAAACCAAAGTGGTTTGGGAGCCAAAATTCCCATCACCAGAAACTAGGTTCTGCTAGAACCTGGCACCAATGCTTTAATGTTTTATTGTGCACTGTCCCTGTCTTGAAATAAACGTATTGTTTCATGGTTTTGTAATGTGGGTACGGTTCAGCTATTGTTACGGGCACTGCAAATACACTTTTTAATATTGCACATACTTTGTATGTTTGACGGTGGTAACTTCTTGTTTAACTCTTTGTACCATGTGAATCATTAACATGTAGTATTGAGATGGACTTCAGGGACCATGATCGTGTCTCAGGACTTGCCGCTCTTAGTTCATGTCTGTGGCTCTTAAAAGAGCCGTTGTGTTTGTTTGTTGTGTCCCGGGTCTCGGTCAGTCTACGCCTCTCCCGCGGATGCGTCGTGCCAGCTGGATGTCTTTGGGCATGATGGTGACCCTCTTGGCGTGGATGGCGCACAGGTGTGTTCCTCAGAACAGTCCGACCAGGTAAGCCTCGCTGGCCTCCTGCAGAGCCATGACCGCGGAGCTCTGGAAGCGCAGGTGGTCTTGAAGTCCGAGCGATCTCCCTGGCGAGGCGCTGGAAGGGCAGCTTGCGGATAGCAGCTCGGTGGACTCTGGTGCGCGGCGGATCTCTCGCCGAGCCACGGTACCGGGCCTGTAGCGGTGAGGCTTCTTCACGCCGCGTGGCGGGGGCGCTCTTACGGGCAGCTTTGGTCGCCAGCTGCTTCCTGGGCGCCTTTCCTCCGGTGGACTTACGGGCGGTCTGCTTGGTCCTGGCCATGGTCGCTCCTCCGAGTCCCGGTCAATGAATGCGGTTCAACCCGCGAACTGCCGCTTATGAAGGAGCCGCCGGAGGACGCCGGCGCTGATTGGTCCAGGCGGAGGAGCACGCGCGTTGTAGCTCGTCACCTATTGGAGGAGAAAATTCAAAATAACCGCTCTTTCACAGCGGAAGTTACCTACCAAAATAAGAGCACGTTTTAAATACTAACTTTAGATCTTCCTAATATTTAGGATCTCTAATTAATAAACGTTATTAAACTTCTTTTATACAATTCACATTCATTATAACTGATCTCTTTCTTCCTTAACTTGGTGTTTATTCAGAAATCGAAATACTTTATAATCCCCGGGGGAATTATTTTTGTTACAATATGTTTAAGTTAAACAAGTAATCATCAATTACAAATAAAATAATATATATTATATATATTACAAGATCAAGTCAAGATCACTGTTATTTTGTTCTTTATTGATGAACTGTTTAATCTTTTTAATTTCTCATTTAAGGAACTTCTACGGAAGCCCTACTGGTCATACATCATACATTTTCTGTATTTTCATTTCATTTTGTTTTTGGATCTCTCAGCATAACGAAACTTTTGGAAATGAAATTTCCAAATTTGAAATAAAATGTATAATGCATGGCTGCCTCCTTAACTTACATGTACAGTATACAGTATGTAAATTGTAAATCAAACGTGTACTATTTCATAACAAAACACAATATGAAGGCAACATGAGATGTTAAGCTTTGTGAAAAGTAAGATGCACAGAATATAAATATCACATTTTTATTAGTATAGCCGAACAGAAGTTCTCTCTTACTTTCATTCTTTATGATCATTTTATCACTTAAAATTATCACTTTATGATGCGAGACTGAAGAAATAAAAGTAAACCTATATTCTTCTTATTAATAAAGAAAGATACAGATTTCATGAGTAACCTGGGATGGAAAGCCTGGAGGCCCGTACCTCCTTTAAATGACATAACATGCATGTAAAAGTACGGAAGCTCTAAACGGTCACATTTTTATCTGAGTTAATTTCATGCGCGTTCTCAAAATAGAGTTCAAATTAATCAGATTTGCTCGGCTCAGATTTATCACGCCGTCCCCAGGAATTAATGTATGACCACTTAGGGCTTCCATTTAGAAGTTAGTTTAATCTTCTACAGGGGGAAACATTTATCTAGGGTCATGTTGTGCAGAATTAAAGTTTTATTTTCCTGATACTCCTAGTCTAAACGTTCACTTGGACTCTTGTCACATTCAGGAAAGAGCCGAGTACTTCTTCCACCACTAGTATACAGACAGTCTTTATTTGAAACAAACTTGTTTCAGTAGTTGGTCTGTTGAACAGAACATTTAATAGTAAACTCAGTAAGAGATCTTGCTGGATTCAGCCACCCAGCGGTAAATTAACCAAACATACTTTAGGAGTCTGAATCTTCTTCCCACAGGACACAAACTGCATGAACAGGAGTGAGAGCTCTTAGTTTATCTGTGTGTGGCTCTTAAAAGAGCCTTTGTGTCGCAGGTCGGCAGCGGGTTTACTTGGAGCTGGTGTACTTGGTCACGGCCTTGGTGCCCTCGGACACGGCGTGCTTGGCCAGCTCCCCGGGCAGCAGCAGGCGGACGGCGGTCTGGATCTCCCTGGACGTGATGGTGGAGCGCTTGTTGTAGTGAGTCAGCTTGGAGGACTCACCGGCGATGCGCTCGAAGATGTGCCTACGAAGGAGTTCATGATCAGCATGGCCTTGGAGGGATCCCGGTGTCCGGGTGAACCTGCTTCAGCACCTTATACACGTAGATGGCGTAGCTCCCCTCCTGGTCTCTTCCTCTTCTTTGCCGGTCTTGGTGGCCTTGGACACGGCTTTCTTCGAGCCTTTCTTGGGGTTTGGCGGTTCTGGCATCTTTACTCGGGATGAGTTAGACGGTAAGTCCTACGCGCTGGACCGGCTCCTTTTGTATGCGCCGTATGTAAATTAGACTGTGCTGTTGCTCACAGGGATTTGCCAAGACGTTGTGTTTGAGACTGAGCATGCGCCTTCATGAAATAACAGATTTTTCAAATGTGGGACTTGAAACTGAAGAAAACATCGATAGGTAATATATATATATAGATATATATATATATATATATATATATAATATATATTATATATATATCATATATTATATAATATATATATATATATATATATAAAAAATAACACCATACCTATATAAACATAAAAACATAATAATAAGTTTAATTTATAAAGCACTTTACATTTGAATGAAATCTCAAAGTGCTAATGTGTAACACACATTTAATTTAATGTTTCCTGCACATATTAAAATGTGCTGTGTGTAAGATTAGAGGCCTTTATTTTCAGAATAAGGCAGATATTGTATATTTATAACTATGTTTTCATGCATCTATAATAACCTTAAAATAACAGTCTTTGTCTTTTTGTTACTTTAAAAATTTCGTATACCACAACAGAAACTAAATACTGACTCTAAACAGAGTCCGTAAAGTGTTTGTTTCTTCTTTACACTAGCAAAGTGAGGGTGATGTGAGGAGATTGCAATGCAGCGATTAGTCCACTAGATACTGAACTAAAAATTCTACACACTGGACCTTTAAACTCAATTTGAGCCTCTAGCTTGAAAAACATGACGAGAGGAATTAATGAAGGATTAATAAGACATGAAGCTTGGAGAATATTATATATTACATATTTAAATATGTAATCATGTATAAATAAACTTCTATAAAGATATTTAAATATGTAATCATGTATAAATAAACTTCTATAAAGAGACAAACAAACAAAAAACACACAGTGGCTCCTCAACAGTGCCTAAATCTTTATTTTTCAGTAAGCTACATTTTTTTTCTCCAAATTAGACAGTTTTACATCATGACACAGAGTAACTTAAATTATCTATAGCTGACATGTACGCTTGATTCCAGTCTCAATGGAAGAATAGACCCCCCCCAAAAACAAACAACAAAAAAAAAAGAAGCCCTCTTGAACGCAACCTCCATTCCACATCTGTTAAAGGTGTCGTTAGGCAAAATTATCTGTCCAAACCCCAACAACGCGATGGAGTCATCGATTGTCCACAGCTGTTAGCGTAGCATGGTGAGAGTGTTAATGAAGTTAAACCACAGTGAGTTGATAAAGAGATCGAGTCTTGTTCCAGTCAGTTGGTGTGCATTCGTTATTATATCTTTGAAAATAAAATAAAAAAAAGGAACACAAGGAGAACGAGGATGGGGGCCGTTCAATTTTTACGACAAGATGCAACCCTCGAGGAAAACAAACAAACGAACAATGGCACTGTCAAAAATCAGGGCGAACAAACAGGAAGGAGGCGACTGAGAGCTGAGGCGTCCGACAGGCTGATATGAGGTGTGACGCTCCGTGTAGAAGTCCATGAGAAAAGGAGGCGCTCCTCCTTTTTGCGTTAATGCCGGCGATACAGGAGAAGGCGTGCAGAACTTTGCGGCCGTCTTCGCCGCCGAAAATGAGAGATCCCTTCGGGGGGGGAAAAAAAAAAAGTGGTACCATCCAGTCGCACTTCAGAGTCACCGTATCGCTGTCGGGTTTCTGGGTGGTACATTTTATTTTATTCCACACATGCACACATTCACAGTTCAGGGATGCCCAAAGTTTGTAATCAGCGTCTGTGTTCATGTCTCAAAAAGTTCTGGAGGTCAAAACATGCCTCGACCTCGACGGCGACGGATCGACCGCAAAAGTTACAACGCACGGGAACCGCTCCTACAGTCAGTGGTGTCACATTGTGAGAAGTCTTTGATGGACTTTCAGTAACAAGAAAATCACATCTTAAAATAAAACACGAAAACTTTAAAAAAGAAGAAGAAAAGAAACAAAAAAAAGCCCGAGATGGCAAGCGCTCAGCTATGTACAGGTTAAACTGCCCAGTCGAGACAAAAGAACAACAGTTGTATAATGGCACAGTTATTGGTTTTCTTTGCCACATCAAAAATGCAGTCCACATGTGATCAAATGGTTTTAAACAGACACCTCAATCTGCGCATGTTAATGTACTTTATGTGCCAGAAAACTCTGAAACACACGTACAAATAAAACAACAAATAAACTGAACTGTCATTCCAGTTGAGCCGAAGCTTTTCTCCCACACTCCCCCCAAAAACAAAAACAAAAAAAAAGAAAGAAAAGTATTTGTACATTTATTTCTCAGGAGAGGAAGTCATGAAAGCTGAAGAACATGGACAAGAAACCTTTAACAGATAAATCAGAAGGAAAATAAGGGTTAAAGACAACAACACTGAGCAGATTTCAACAATTTTTGGCTGAGTTTAGTCTCGTCGACACTCGGGTGGGAGAACTTTTACCTCACAACGACAGACACAACATTTCACTTTATTTCCCCAAACAAACAAAAAAGCGTCTTAAAGAAACAGTGGCGCCAAAATCTTGCCCGATAATCTCCCACCACGAGTGCCGTGTGCTGTACAAGCTTCGCTGTGCTCCGGCTTTGATATCGTCCATCGGAGTCACGCGTCAGATCGCCTCAAAGCGCGGCGTGTATGAAGACAAAACCTGCACGTGTCCATCGGGCATCGCTCTTTTTAAAGCTGGAGGCTCGAGGAGGTGCAGCTTATATCGAAAAAGGCAAGGTCACACCGACACCAGCGTGCCGATACGTTGCAGCAATACAGAGAGAAGTCCTGCCCGATTTTCTGCCTCTTGGCTTTCAGTTGGATTTTGTCAAAGAGGTTTTTCTTTTATCGGTTTGTAAAACGAGTTTCGGTGGTTTTCTGTCCATAAAAGAAACAAATCCTGAACACCATAAAAGTGTTTCCGAAAAAATAAAAGGAGACTCAATCAACACAAACTAGAGGAGAGAGAATCCCAACACTGATTAAACATCAACGCAATTTAGATAGCCAACGCGTTTCAATCAAGACAAACTCAAAATTTACTAGCACTCAACAACTACATCTCCCATAAGTCTCAGCCATAAATACACTATCAAAGTTCACGATTAGGGATGGGAATCGAACCTTTTTAGTACCAACCGAACTGTGTCGTATCAAAAACTGCCAAAACTTACAAGACAAATCAACCCTACATCTAGCTGTTGTATGGCAACAGAATTAGAGTTTTGTCTTGTATTAAGACGGAGTTAGACGTGAAGTTCGACACCACTCCTGTGCACAGCTGGATGTGGTTAGCTTAGCATAAAGACTGGGAACTGGTAGAAACCGCTGGCCTGGCTCCGCCCAAAGATAGATATTTACCAGCGCCTCTAAAGCTAAACAACAAACATGTATCTTGTCATTAGTTAATGTAACATAAACAATTTGTGATTTTAGAGTTATGTGGTGGAACTATTTCTTGGTGAACAGCCAGGTGCAGCTTCACAAAGACGTCAGTATATCAAAAGAAAAACACCAATTATCATTTTGATTTTTTGTGTTTTAAGCAGACAAGATACGAGCTCATGTGTTGGTCGATGGGTTTTTTAAAATGTGACAGCACTAGGCTAACGGTTCCCCCTTAACTACTCCTTCAGTGTTCACCCAGTCCAGTAAAATATTCTCATGTATCCGTGAACATGGACAGAAAAACTAATTACGTTTCAGCACAACCGATGAAAGAAACCCTCGATGACGAAATACATCATCGCGCCGAGGTTTTTCTCAAAGAGGCAGAACTTCAGCTCTCTATTGTCCTATTACTAATATTATTTAACATTACATATTGTCTAGTCATGCTGTCCACCTCATGTGGACACAATGCAGTTTGATTATATACTGTTGAGTTGCATATGTATGAACATGTCATAATCATCACGGTATATATCGAGTATTAGTGTCACGGTCTACACGAGGCTACTTTCCCCCCTGAAATTATTACATTAATACTCTTTACTGTAGCTTTTAAGTTACATCTATTCATTTTCTTGGTATTATAACAGTAATATTTAAAGACGTCAAAAAATACCTTGCATCAGTGGCTGCTGCTGTTGCACAGTGATGACTAAAAATCAGCCATGTAGTGCTTTTTTGTTTTTGTTTTTGCTAAACAGCGTCAGCTTTTAAACTTTGCTGCAAAAATAAGAAAAAAGCAAAACTATCTGGAAAAATAAACATTTCCAGTTTAACAGTAAAATAAAATCGAAGCCAGAGCTTTTAAAGAGGATGTCGGTGGACACGCAGCTTTGTGAGGTTCGTTAATAAGATGCTTGTCAGTACCACAGGCTTTTTTTTTTCCCCAATTAGTGCACAGTGAGGAAGAGAGGGGGCGGGGTTTAAGGACGCACCTGTACACACCCAGGTGCAACCAACCAACCACACAGGTATGGAAAATGGAATGAAAGACAACAAAAACAAACAAAAATTTACAATCAGACACGCTGCAGAGTGGAGCAGAATTCAAACTCCGCACACCCCAAAAAAATAAAATAAAATAAAAATAATAATTAAAAAAAAAAAGTTAAAGAAATATTTCCAAAAGCACGACATTAAGTTTTTTTGTTTGTTTTTTTTATATCCTACATCCAGCTCGATAGCAACATTAATAGTTCAACAAGATCAATATATTTTTTTATAATCATTTTAAGGTACCTCTTATATTTTTCTGAGTATTTACAACTGTACAAGCAAAGCACACACTTCAAAGTGCACAAATTTAATACAGTATTGACTAGTTTTGCATTTTACAAGGTTTATATTTTTCCCCCAAAAAAAAACAAAAAAGAAAAAAACCTGAAAACTATTAAACAAGAAACAAAAACAATCAAAATGATTATTTTTCGTACAGTTAAAAAAAAAAAAAAGAAAAAACAAAAAGGGATAAAGAAAGAAAAACGCTGCTAGATTTGAACTCGCTCCGTCTCTCCGGTAAGACTTGTGACGTCCGGTACGACTAAATATTTTCCACGTGTCACGCTTCGTTAACTTTTCGGGGATATTTTTCTTTTTTTCTGAAAAGAAATAAACTATGCTTGTCTTGTATAAAAGTTAAGGCAAAGTCATTTTTCAAGTTTAAATAAAATTCAAGTTTCTCAAACACTGGATGGAATTTTTTTTTTTTTTTTTTTTTTACATTTTGCGTATACGTAGAGACCTCGATGCATCTTTTTTTTCTTCTTCTCCCTAAAATAATAAAAAAAAGAAAAGAAACAATATTTCTCATGGAATAAACAGCATTGGTTTATAAATACGTGGATATGGTGCATTTTCTCTTTTACCATTTCCACCAATGAGAAAAAAAATAATAATCAGACCCATCCAAGTGCATCTCAGTCCTTCAAAAAAATATTTTCTTTAACAAACTCAAGATTTAGCGTCCAAATCAAAAGCAGCTATGAGCAGGAGTACAGGCTTTTGTTTAGTTTTTTTTGTTAAATGAAGCTTTCCCTTCTCCAGATCCGGTTTTCTCTTAGTGGGATTACGCAGAATGCTTCTTGTTGCAGGAAGACATTGGCGAGACATGCGAGGTCCCACGTGGTGTAGGTTTGTGTATGGTACAGAGGGGTTCATTTAATATAAAGGTGTGTTTTGTATCTGAGGTGACAAAAAAAGATTAACCCGAGCATACGGCCGATGATGAGCAGGGAGGGAAACTCAAAGTCTGTTCGGTCCCAGAAAACAAACTTTTGACGGTTTTATCCAACAAAACTCGGCGACACAAGTCGCTTACATCTTTTAGAATACAGTAAAACATCCAAGACTCGGCTGGTTATCTGCCAAAGTGGCTGCTACAGTAGACAGAGCTCCCAACCCGAGAGCTCAAATAAACAAAAGTCTGATCAACAGGTTTCCTCCCTGCGTCTAAATTCTCGGTACTTCAATCTGACGAAGGATTCATGTCGCAAAATGCCGCTCGATTATGTCTCATTACACCTGAATTTGTGTGGGCGCTAATCCGTGTCAGGATGTTTTTTTTGACTCTGTGCTTTACATCGAACTCCTGTCAGGTGTAATTTATCCCTAAAAACATGATAATGAAGCAGAAAGACGTGCCGTGTGCTCTGGTCAATCTTTTTCTTCATTTTCTTTTTTCTTTTTAGAAGAAACCAATGAGGGAGCATGCCTACAAAAAACAACGTGAGGAAAGATGAACGTCTTCACCCTGAGGATCGATTTTACACGACAGTTTCAGACTCTCCTGATCGCGATCCTGCTGTAAACCTGCCCGTTAACGCTTTGTTAAATTTTTTTTAAAAGGATGTTTGGTTCAACATTGTTCACGTGCGCTCCCGACGGGACTCCCAACCAAATCTCTTCCACACTCCAACGTGGCGAACTACATTCCCGAAAAACACGGAAAAAAACAAAACAAACAAACCTTACTCGTCTTTCAACCTTCATCGGTTTAGTTTTAGTAAAATATTCTGTACAACAATCGTCTCACTTTCCATACTCGTATACAAGCACTAGTTCAATCAAAATCCTCCTGATGCGAGAACA
The DNA here is from genome assembly GCF_000972845.2 of Larimichthys crocea. NCBI lineage: Eukaryota > Metazoa > Chordata > Actinopteri > Sciaenidae > Larimichthys > Larimichthys crocea. The sequence goes on from NC_040012.1 coordinate 5,307,379, forward strand.
AGAGGCCAAAATCCAAACCACCGCACGCCTACGCAAGAGCACCACCTCCTTCAGAACTAAACAAAAATTAATATCCACGACGAGCCATCGAAAATATAACAAGCCGGACGACTGTGAACGTCCATCCTTCACTACAGTGTGTTCAACAAAAACAAGAAGCTTCGGCGGTGGCGTCTACAGAGATGATGATGATGTTTGCAGGGTGGAAAACTTGTACTGAATTTGCATTTTTTTCCCTTTTTTTTTTGCTTCAGGTTTGCCCTCTTGAGTTTCACGAAAACACTAACAGTGCAAATAAAGTTGTGTAGATTTAAAATCTATTTTTTTTTTCTACATACAGTATCAGGTGAGCCCGCAGCGAGAGATTCCAGGGTTTGACGTCTAGCACCATAATCTAGAAGAACGAACAAGAAAACGTACCACTGATTGACCGGTTTGAACGAGAAAACACCGTCTCTGTACCCAAACTACACGCTCAACTCTGAACTCTGTGCATTTTCGTCCCCTGAGGAGTTTTCTCAGCAGATATTCAGAACAAATGCACCTCCTCCTTATGACAGTCTGTTGACCTCTCACGGTGGTAAACCGACGTGGGTTTTCCCGAGCATCTTGAGTGGTAGCTAGTGTTAATTTCCTCACAGTCATAATCTCGGCTCACCAGTGTTTTCCCCAACTCCGGCATTTTATACCGTCAAGACTGGATTCGTCAGCCCGTCAGCTCCATCGCCGTGCTTCTTCCTGCGATATCATGTGCCTGCTGATTATTATTCCACAGTTTTTTTTTTTAAGGACATGAGAAGAGAGGACAGCAAAAATACAATGCCAAGAAAACGGACTCATTAAACGAGAAACTCCAACACCATAACCCAAATTATTTGGCCGACGTCAGGCGACCTCGATGCCGAATTTGTCTCTGTGCAAAGTTTTGGTGTCCCCCGCGTGCCCTTCTTTGTCTGATGCTGGCACTGATCTCACATCAGCCGGTAGACACAAGCTATGCGATATATAGCCAGCAAAAAGTAAAAACAAACAAACAAACAACAAAACAGCAGAGGGAGGTGATCAGAGGAAGGAGGAGGTGGAGGAGACGCCCAGCGACGCTTACCAGCAGTAACTTTAACAACAGTCGACAAACAAAGCTGAAAAGTAATCTAGTGTAAATAAATCTGCAAAACCAAAAGATCTCTGGAGTCTTGCTGCGATGAGATTTCGATGCCTTGCATATGGATGTGAATGTTTTGTTTTTTTTAAACACATATCTGATGACCCATAATTAAGCTACATAAAGTTGCACAACGGTGCCACTCAACATGCAAACAAACCCTTTCCCATCATCCACTGGGGGGTGGGTGGGGTTGGTTTCCAACAATGCCCCTTTGCTGCTTCACACACAAGACTTAATTTTTGTTTTTTTTAAATCCCACAAGGCCATTTTTGGACAGAATGAATAAATTTCAGTGTTGTCTGCGTCGACGTACGGGCCGACACTACTACGTAATGCAAAAGGAGAAAAAAAGTGAATATTAAAACAAAAAAGTAAAAATAAATAGAATAAAACGAATGAAACGGTGCTCTACATGCACAGTAAAGTGCTTTTTGTCTGCAAGCCCTGATCCAGAAAAGAAGGCGTCCTCTATGCTTGTTTGTGACTGGTGATTCTGGGATATAAGTATTGAGTAGCCCTGACTTATATTTCCTTTTATTTAATTTTTTTTTTTAAACGCTTCTGTGGAGCGTAGTGGGGCGAGGCTGGAGGACACAGGGAGAGGAGGAGGGCAGGGAGCGTCGCCCTACTGCGGGGACTTGGGCGGGGTGTGGTGGGGATCTTTGCTGGGGTTTTTCCCTGGGTGTGGGGGGGGCGGGGAGGCCCACCGCCCGGCCGGCCTTCGGCCGTCCCTCGGGGGTCTGCCCGGGGTGGCCGAGCCGGGTTTGGAGGAGGAAGAGGAGGAGGAGGAGGGGTATGTCTCTCTGGCCTTGGCCTCCCCTGCCGGGATGGAGGCGTCAGGGCACTTCCTCTCCTCGCCCGCAGGGGCAGCGCAGGCTGGCTTGGCTTCCTTGGGGGTCGGTGGTTGCTGTAATGTCGGGGCGTCCTTCACCCGCTGGCAGATCTCAGCGTAGGAGGGTTTCCTCAGCTCCTGGAAGGAAAACGACGACGACAACAGAGTCATGAAATATTCTGCACAACGCTCGCCTGTTCCTGCAGCACATATGTTTCTATTGACCGTTTCTACTATGTTTAAGTACTCGTAAGTACTTTCGTCTTGACACACTGTCCTTCCCTCATCCACAACTCCCTCTGTTCATGTTGTAGCCCACCTGGAAACTTTTTCATGCTTTGAATTTGGTCCAGTGTTGAGGGAGAGCGCTGCAACCTGCAGCCAAGTAACAGACTACAATGTAATACTTAAGGGCCTTGTGTTGGATTTGTGCCAGTCAGCACGTTGCTCACGGCGTACAACTAAAAGTTTTCGTGCTTGGGAACTTTCAACCTGACAACAGGATGTTCATCTAACCCATGTTAGGCGTGTTTCATTTGCTGCATCTTATATTTCACCTTATCTCACAAATCCACACCCATGTTTGTATTCTCAGTCTCTATCAACATGTTTCATCAGCTGCAGGTTTTAGCACTTTCAGCAGCACTAAAGCAGAAAACTTTCCTCCAGGAGCCTCAGGTCGAAGATAAGACAAACTTTCTTTGCAGCTTCTGCAAATAAATCTTTCAGACTGATATTTTTGTTCGTGCTGCGATCGACACGTCTGTGATTGAGACGTCTGAGAGGCGCCTGCGTTAAAAAATAAGGAAGGAATCGATACTGACCGTGGCAGCTCCGTTGACTTGCACTGATTTGCTCGCAGTGGACAAAGTGCCGGGAACTCGCTCCACAGACAACTGCACCTCCTTCGGCTTCAACTCTGTCGCCTTCACCTCCCTGAAATGGACAGTAACAGAACAGGCGGATGTGTTTGGATGCAGGACACGTACAGACAACATCGCTGTACCACGGGGACGCACGATAAAGAAACTTCTTATCGTCCCGTTTGTTCTTTATTGGCTACTTTGCTGTTGTGATTGGCTGCTGTCTATCTGCAGTGATAACATACAGAGCCTCTACCTTCCTGTTTTTATCCACATCATCTTCTCAACGTAACTCAAACACTGAAATCAGCTCACACACCTGCCACTCTACAACAGTGGATAGAAATCCACTCACAGACCGTGCGTTACATCTCAGATTCAACACTGTCAGTGTGGTTCTTACGCTGCTGCTGGGAGGGATGGAGCGGGACTGTGCAGCGGGCCGGCGGCTGGGGTCAGGGTCGGGGCTGAGGCGGAGGCTGGGGTCGGGGTGGTCGGCGAGGGCTGGAAGCTTGTGGGCATTGGGGAGGTGGAGGACCGAAGTGGCTCTTTGGGGCCCGCTGGAGAGAGAGCTCCTCCGGTACTGGACTCAGCACTTACATTCTGCAATGGAAACACACACACACACACACACAGGAAGAGATCAGTACTTTTTCACTGCCACAGAGTTCATTACGTTTGAAACACAGCATCTGATGGTTGTAGTTGCTCACTCTTTAGAAACGAACGGCGTGATTCCTCCACGTGGCTTCACGCCCCATCAGGAACGTTTCAGAAGCATTTTGAAAGCCAGACTTTGTTAACTTTCCTTGATTTATGTGCTTCTACCACGAGTAAGTACCTACGTAGTGACTGTGTTTCATTTTGAAAATTGACTGGCTTCTTTGTGCCGTTTCTGTGTCTGACTTCCTGCCAGCTCGATCCGCTCCGTGCTGCTTGAGGCTTTGATACCGCTAGCTGTGTTGGCATCAGTCCTTACCCGTTCCTTCGCAGTTCCGACGACTACGCTGCTGGCCAGTCGGTTGTCGAACACGTCATCCGTCTTGAGCTGGCCGGCCGCTCCGGGAAGGGGAGGGAAGCTGGAGAGACCGAGCTCGAAGCTTGGAGACGGGGGTTTGGGAGGAGGAGGCGGCGACTGAGGCGTCACTCTCTACATGACGGGAACAAACAGAGAGAGTGAGCGCGAGAAACCTTCAAAACACAAAGTCAGACTGGAGCAATGGTGAGAATGTTTCCTTTATATTTCTGTGTATCCAAATCTATATCGCAGGATCTAAACACTGAAGACTGAAGGAAGACACCAAAGAAGTACTTACTGTAAACTTTTCGTCCCTCTTTTTCCTAGAAGCAGAAACATTTTTCCTTTAAGAAAGAGAACACTTCAATTTACAAACATCCATTCTGACTCAGACAATGACTTAACCTTACACAACGTACAAAATAATCTATTTTATAAGATCTGTTCATTCTCAAGTTTGTTTATTTCATGAAGCAGCAAAAGAGTGATAAGAAGAAGTTTAATTTGATTTGTGTCCGATGGTTTGAGAGAAAGAGAGTGCACTGGTTGAGCGACTTGGACTGTGAATGAGAGCGAGCGAGCGCCAGCCTCGATGAAGCCGATTAATCAGTGAAATAAAAAGTTATTTTCCTGATTGTTTCACAGTGGTTATGTTCAACGCAGAGCCTGATCCTGTCTGAATGCGGCCTGTGGTGCATCACACTTCCTGAATATTGTAATTAAATTGTTTTTTAAGCTCAATTTTTACAGATTTCTGAGCTGAATTGATGTTTGGTGTGACTTTCAGCTGCTTTATTTGTCATACATGTTCAGACTATAACTGGGTAGTTATCAGTTGGAGCGGTGCTGTACCTTCCTCTGCCGATACCCAGAGAGTAGTCTGTGGTTGTGGGCTCGGTTACTCGCCCCGTGCCCACTGTGTCCCTGCGCGGGAAGGCGGAGGTGGAGGGTAACCTGGTTCTGGGCTGGCTGGTGGGGAGCCGTGTCGGCGGACTGCTGCGAACCCCGTTGAGTCTCTCGCTGGGGAAGCTGGGAAAGAGGCCCGGGTTGTCCAGGAGCCCGGCGTTGCGGTCCGCTGTGGGGATGGTCGGCCTCAAGTGAGGTTTACTGTGATTCCTGCAGGAAACGGGAACACGTGACCTCATGAATTCACTTCATTGTGAGACATTTTCACGCTCTTTTATTCTTCAGATCACGGTTAAGAAACCGAAGCTTCATCGACGCTGTAATCGCTCGTTTTCTACCGTCACCGCCATGAACACTGACCTGTTCCTGGGCGAGTAGTGTCTGACAGTAGTGAGGGGGGACGTCGCTGGTTTGAAACTGTGTGATGTGGTGAATCCATTGATGAACTGGTTGTTGTGAAACGGTGCAACCTGGTTGACAGAAAACCGATTCAGCAGCTGCATTAACAGGAAGTGAAAACAACACATTTAGGTAACAAAGTGAGGTTTGCGGTGACACCTGAGTGCACAAGGAAAAATGACTTTCATATTGAACAGACAGAGAGTATCACTATTTGCTCAATCTTACCAGTGTGGGGTCGATGAAGCTGTGTGTGGCGGACCAGGCCTGCGGCGTGATGAGGCTGTATAAGGGGAACTGCTGCTGGGGGCTGTAAACCGGCGGGATGTAGTAGGACGTGTAGCGCTGCTGAGCGTACGGGTTCACCTCCACCGGCCGGTAACCGTTCTTTGGCATGAAAGTGTTGATAGCGATTGCCTTCGCCTTTATCCTCGCCTGGGAGAGAGAGAAGGAGAGGACATTAGCACCAGCAGGAACACAGACCGTACCGTGCAGGTCTTACACATCAGATTTTGATGTTTTAAAATTTTTGGCTGAAGTGAAGACGCCACTTATTCATACTAGAAGTCTAATGTGTGCTCAGGATGAGAATCACCAATCAGGTACAAGGATTTGCCTCACATCTGTCCCGTTATTCATTCTTTAAAACACTTTAATTATTTGTTTTGTTGATTTGTTTTAGTTGTGTAAAGTCTTCAGTTGAAACTCGGATGCGAAATAAACAAGAACCTAATATACGTAAATATAAAAATAGGGATGAAATTAGAAGTAAATGTCGTGCTGCTGGTTTCACGCCGCCTGACAAACGCTCGTCTTGACCAGAATTTAAGTAACCGATGTCCAAACGTGCAGCTGGCCAGCCACACGAGTCCCATATAAAGTTTCATTTTAGTCCAGTGTGTAGCAGGTGTATCAGCTGACATGGGTCAGTCTTCATGAAGTGTAAATAACGAGCAGTAAATAAAAAGTAATTAAATCTGTGTGCAGTCTCACACCACAGTAGCTCTGTCCATCCGGGCTCTTCTTCGTACATGAAAATACTCTGACGTGTGAGGTGACGCTGATTATTTATGAATGAGGAAGATTAACTTTGTGGAGGCTCAGATGTGCTTGAATTCGGTTTGAAGATGTGAAACTGATTGCGACATTGTCACAAACATAAAAGAAAACAGAAGCACTGTGACGTCGGTTACATGAACAGAAAAGGATAATCGGGTCTTAGGTGAGTGCTCGCGTTTAAGCGAAGCTCATCGTGACGAGTACCTGCTCTGAGATACCGAAGCGGCGAGGCAGCTTCTCTCGTTTACACAAGAGTTAACATTATGTAATGTAATGTAATGTAACCTACCTTAATGGGCTTCCCTTGGAAGGTCTTCACCTCCTCGCGCAAATACTGATATGCCTACATCAGGAGAAAGTGGACAGCACGGCCTTAGGTTACAGAAACATGAATGACAACTTTGGTTTGAATACCAGATGAATCTTTACATCAAAGTATGAAGTATTTACATAAATGTACCAACTGAGGTGCCTAAAAAATGCCTATAAACATAAAATAGCACGTGACCATGAGTTTGCATCCATTTTGTGTGCAAACATGAACTATGCAGATCTGTGATTTGCCTTTTTATGTGTCGTACTTCATCCGTTAGCTCTCGGCAGCGTTAACTTAATTTATACTGAAGGAAGCAGCACAGAGTTAAAGAGAAGAAGCAGCATCATGTCATCTATAACTGGTTGATATTCAATTATTTAAGCTGCCATATATCAGAAATCAGTGAATTTTTCCCCTTTAGCTACCTGAGCAGTATCAGGGCAGGTGTGTGTCTTATTTGCATTTCTATAAGAGCTTCATCCTCCTGGTCCAACAGGACAGTTTCCGTCCACTTTCCTGAAATATGTCCTATCGCACCGTCTTCTGTCATCACTGTGACTTTAAGGAGAGCACTGACTGACAGTGACTTGTGTCGTTACCTGCTGTGCGTCTGCTTCTGATTCAAAGGTGATGAACCAGTTGTCGTTGTAGGCAAATTCACAGTTGATGAACTTGGGTAGGTTGTCCCCTTTAAAAAGAGCCTCGACCTCCTGCAGAACAAAACCAGGAGAGGAACGTTACTTTAACACTGAAACGACGTTTCCACATTTGCTGGAAAACTAAAAACACAGATCTTTCCATTTCTTTTCAAACATACTTAAAGTTAACAGTGGACTAACAAGTGAAAATATGGCTGCGAATGAACAGCAGAGTTGCTGTTGGCCGGGCAGCTCTGTGAAGCAGTTTGTTTACAGAGCAGAGAGCAACAAGGTCAATAAATAATTGTTGGAAATATAAATAATTTAGTCGGCTCTGGTGATAAATCAGTTGGTGCAGAATACAGAAAAGTTTTCCACCTCATCTTCGGTTCTTAAAGCCGTCTGCCTCCTACAACTGTCACAACTTTTCTTTCGATGTTGCAGACGAGGACGAACACGAACACTTCAGTTTGAATTTACGTACACGGACGTGAAGATTTGACATGGCGAAGGTTGCGTGGAAAATGTGTTAATCACCTGTAGCTGCAGTTTATAAAATAATAAACATGAACGTACAGCAGCATTGGACGTGACACAACAACATACTGCTGTGATAACGCTCTTCAACGCCGAGGCAGATGAGGCGAAAACTTTCCGTCATGCTGAGGCAGATAAATGACACACACACACGCCGAATGGGCTGTCAGCACACGGCCCTGCTGTCATTCGATAACACAGATCTGAGTCTGAATACCAGACGAATCAAACGGCGAAGTATAATCAGTCATGGTTTGCTTGCTCGTCTTGAACTCGGGGGCATTTACATAAATTTACCCACTGAAGTGCGTCATGGGGTGCTGTAACATATAACAGTACCCGGCCATTAGCTTGTGGGAGTATTTCTGTGTTTTTAGTGTGCACAAACATGGACTTAAACTATGGAGGTCAGTGATTTGCACTAACCAGGCTACAGAGGGAGGATGTTTTTCATCTTCGAGGCCCGGCCAAGAGAGTAAATAACAGATGTACCAGTCCATGAAGTCAAACTCAGTAAGTTATGCTTGTATTTAGGGCGTGAGCAGAGTGTGTGACAGAGTGTACTGTGTCGAAGGAACAATCATACGTGTCATCTTTGTTGACTCCCAGACGCTGACAGGTGTCAGGTCTATAAAAATAAAAGACGACCTGATCGTGTTTTGATGAGCCGTTTTGTTACAGCGTTACTAAAACTAATTAATTCACCTTTTTAAACAAAGAGGTTAAAAGTTCTTGAAATCCAAATGAGCCTCAGATGAACATGCCATCTTTGTTTAATCAAGCATGAGTGCAACTTGATCTTTATAGCGACTGCTCACTCCAGAGAGACGTCTGGACTAAACTTGAACTGGAGAATCTGCAGATCAACTAAAGTTAGACAAGATACAGGATCAATAAATCCTCGCCTTTTCTAGCTTTTGTTGCGGTCGCCATATTGGTTCGAGGTCGCTGCCTGTGCGGTCATCGATCAGTTTTCGTGATCGGCGACTCGACTGTTAACTCCGATCTATATTTTTACTCAATATCGTCAACGATCAACAGCTGATCGATCTGGTCCAATCAGACACTGTGAACGTCCACTGACCTCTATGGGCGTGCTCTCAGGAACCTCTCTCAGGATCACGATGCAGCGGTTCTGATTGGGTCGCACCTTCTCCCCCTTCTCGTCCACTTGGACCAATGGCAGAGCTGCAGAATGACAGAATTCCAATTAAATGAGCTGTCCTTTAATCATGACGTTACTTACCTGATAACAAGTGTGAGAAAGATGAAATACACGATGCCTAACAGCGTGAAATATTGACTCTGCTCACAGCACTGAGCCATGAAATACAAGTGACGCTTCAAACTAGATGAGATTAATTTAAGTGTGTGTATAAATCAAACAGACTCTGCTGAATGCACTTTTAATAACCTCTCCTGGGAAATCACCTCCAAACACATGCTGATAAACGTTCATACTTTACTCTGTTGTGGATTAAAAATCACAAAGGCGAACGAACACGTGACTCACATCGCAAAATGTCCACGATCAGCTCCATGTCAGTGCTGAGCTTCTTGACGTGGTCCAGGTTGGCCACCGTCACGATTGGCACGTATTGGTCGCTGTCCATCTGGGAGATGAGGTACATGTCACTGGCCAGATTCTCCCTGAGAGACAAAGAAGAAGAAGCAGAGGTGTTGTTAGCGACGCAGCTCAGGTGTGTGAGGGTGAAATTTAACCTTTATTTACTCGGATACAGTCGAACACACTGATCCGGTTACCGCCAACAGAGTCACACCTGTCGCCCGTCACATTTAACTAACTTTGTTCAGGTGGCACGTTTGGGATTGTTGCTCTTGTGTAACTCTCGGATACTTCCGTCTACAGCTGTTGCACACTTGGCTGATTTATTTATGCAACTGTGAGCTGAGTGGGTTCGTCAGAGGAAACGCAGCGTCGCGGTTTCACTTTCTCTGAATATTTTCTCATCTGTCCTCGTATCTGGTCACTGTCACTATGGTTTTTTATGAAGTCAGCCAACAGTCAGGCTTCAACTAACAATTATTTCAATAACACTGGGGAACAATTTGAAAGAAATTCAGCTGAGTTAGATTTTTAGGATGATTCCAAAGTTGCAGTCAGTTTTTTTTCTAGCACGTCAAGTTTTTTTACCCTCCAGATCAGCAAAGTTCCACTGATCAGCTGTAGTAAGACTTGCCAGCTGATCACGATTGGACTCATCTACAGCTACGTGGCAACTTGTTTGTGCCGTCACATTGAGACAGTGCGGTGAGAGGTGTGTGCAGCTCTCAATAGGTCAGTACTGTCAATATCTGCAAACAGAAAGCTGGCATAGTAGAATGAAGAGGATCTGTGCTGCTGTTCTCTTCACCTTGTCACCATGGGCATACCGCTGTAAGTTCTGTTTGGTTTGATGCTGTTTTTGTAGTTTTCAAAGCTTGTAACTTTTCCATCTTAGTGTTTGATTTCCATAGGTTTATATTTCCTTTGTTCCAGATCATGTCTGCTCCTGCTACTTCTCGTCGTAAACACCTAAACAACCCTGACTCCTTTTGCTGTATTTGTGGTAGTTTCACCATTCCAAGTCAGAGGAAGGCAAACATCAGTGCAGTCATGCCTGTTTCTTTTATATTTCATTGTATGTCAATATTTGAAAAATGTTATAAAACAAGCACATGTCTGTTAAGTACAGTATTTTTCATAGTTTTTAAGAAAACTGGGATCCTATAATTCAAAAACTTGATCAGTTTCTGCACCCAAAAATGAGTTACAAACAGTTGTGTTCCCCAGTGTCATCAGTAAATCTGTGCATCATTTTTTTTAATGATCGATTAGTAGTTTGGCCCATAAAACGTCAGAAAATCTGAGCTTGACGTCCTCAAACAACACGAAAGACATTCAGTGGTCACAGATGGCTGAAGGAACCAGAAAACATGACGTGACTGAGCACAAAAGAAGAGTCAAACAGAGGCTTTCGCTTAGACCGCCTGCTGCCCACAGAGGAAGAGAGGACGTCCGACCACGCGGTGAGCTGACGGCACAGACACACAACTGATTCTTAATAAATGCATTTTAATGTGACCTCAACCTCTTTATGAAACTTTAGCTTCATCCCGGTGATGGACTATTTCACACCACCGACTCTTTCACTGATTTTGTTTTGTTGAATGGTTTGTATTATTTAATTGTGTTGAACTGATCTGATCAGTTATTATTTTGTAGTGCCGATTCACAGAAAGGAAAAAAACTGGGATTTTCCAGAAGGGACTATTTTCTTTTTTTTTTTTGGAGAGCTCTCTTGTATTTGTCGGTTTGAACAGCACTTCACCTCTTTTTGGTTAGTAATAAATAATGTTGTTGCTTCCTGGGATGATCTGTTGTTGATGGGGTAGAATAAAAACCAGAGGAGGAAGGAGGAGGAGGAGGAGGAGGGAAATCCACTGAGTCATCCTCGAGTGTTTCTTCTCGGGTCTTGGTGTTCTTTAATGATCACTTAAGAGTGGCCGTTTTTCTTGCTGCGGCTTGATTCAAGTGCCTTTTCCCATTAACGAGTGCAAAACAGCTGCTGAGCGGTGAGAGAATTTTAGCATGTTTAGTGTTTTGCTGTAACAATTTGAGCTTTGCTCGCATATTTTACTCTCCCGTCGTGTGTCACACTGTTGGGGACGACTGATGAAAACACGGCGTCAGACAACTCGAGGTAAACTCACCGGGAAAGACAGAACTCCAAGGTCTTCTTCAGGTGCTCCCTCAAGCCCTCCTGGGGATTCTCTTGCTGGGGATCACTGCCTGTCGGCACACAAAGTGAGGGGGGGGGAAATGTTTTGAGTAAATTAAAGAGCGACTTGAGCCCGAGAGCAAAACATTCTACAAACCAACTGAATTTAAAGCGGGATGGGGTGGAGAAGAGCGCAGACACGGAGCAGAGGATGAAGAAGCACTAAAGAAAAAGATGGTTTATTTACACACGAAACATGCAGCATGCTTGTTAGTAGTTAAAGGCTCGACCAGTGTGAATCATGTTTGGATTTTATTCCAAAATCCAGGATACCTAAACAAATAGGTTTATAAAATAACAGATTGGAGACAACCTTGGAATTAAAGCTTTAAACTGGATTAAAAAAATGTTTAAACTTGTTTGTTTGCTCATTTTTCTGAAGTTTTTTTGTGTTCTTGAATAATTCTCTAAGCACTCGACGTTATTTGTGTCGTCGTTGACATTCGTTTCAGGTAGAGGACATTTAAGAGATAAATGTCTCGTCACGGTGTGTGGTGTCTGGTGCTGGTCAACGAAACTTTAATGCCGCCATAAATAAAAGATAAAGACAAACAAACGTCTCTTAAGCGGTCACACACCAGACGGTACATTCTCAGGTATATTCTACCCTAACTCAGGAGAAATACGGCCTGGCATTACTCAGTAACAGATTATTCACTTGAACTGCCGACTACAACAAGTACATACAATCTACTACATACTACAATCAGTCAAGTGCTTAATTTAGTCATATTTCTAACATCACATTTTATATTTCCCGTCTTTCTAGCAGTTTAAAAACCCATTCAAAAGCCTAAAAACTCCAGTGGCCACATGTAAACAGAGAAATAGGGATGCACGGTGATAGCGGCCAGTAAAGGCTTTAAAATCAAACATCAGTCTCAGAACAAAATGAAATTTTTTGTCGATATGATAGGCTGATAAAATGTCGCTTTATTATGAGGACACGAGTGTGTCTGCTGTGTGGAGGTTTATTGACGTCTCCAAAACCGATGATCATTCCAGAGAAAAATACCTGTCGGCAGTGTGATGTTAACTCCGCTACAGGAGAGCTGATCTTCTCTGCAATAAAAAAGCATGTGCATGTATCGGAAGTATCAGATGTATCGGAAATCAGCCAAACTGTGTCGGGAAGATCATAAAACCTCCAGCATCGTGCATCCCACAATCTGTTTTAACCATGTGTCATCGCCCCCAACAAAGCCCGGTATCATCACATACTGATCTGCAAACGAGCTCCGATCGTCGCTAACCAAGCCCACCTGTGCGCCCTGGTTGCCCAGGCTCGGGGTACTCTGTGTAGGCTGGCTCGGAGCACTCCAGGGTGACGGAGGAGGCCACGGGGGCCGGCTCGGCCAGCATTACTGGTACCGGTGGAGGCTCATCTGGGTCGGTTAGTAGGGGCTCCTTGTAAGCCTTGTCTTCACTGGCTTCATAGCCTGTGACAATCAACAAGGGGAGGCAGAATCATTATTAAAAGGAAAATTTAAACTAAAAGTGGAGCCTCGTCTCCAAATGAACAAAGAAAACACGTTAATATGTGAAGGCAGCTGATCTGACATCTGTTTATTGTCTATCAGTAAGTTTGTGTTCAAACAATGTGAGCATCGTAAATAACAGATGAGCATGGTCAGCACAAAGAAACAAAAGGTTGGGTTAAAAACATCGAGGATGAGTGAGATTATCTGCACAGCTCAAATGATAAATGCAGCATGATGTACAGCACATTACCACAGCACTGATTCCTTCAGAGCGAAATCAGGAATGATCTGAGTTTAATAATAAACAGAACATTTTTTATTAGCTCATATTTTCCAATTTGACTCGACTTTTTCAGTTTTTTCTGTCGCCGTCAGGCTGCTGTCGATGAAACTTGAAACCTTGAGTTTAAATGTGAAACTTCTGTGAGGGATGATTCGAGTTTCACTGACTAACTCAACACCGATCCAAAAAGACTGGAGAGAAACTCAACAGAGCGCTGACTAAAAACCCGAACATGTTGCTGAATCAGTGCTGCAGAATAAACATTTTTACAAAACAGGTCGACATGGAAGAGCGGCGTCGACGCAGACTAAAACAGGAACACATCAGAAAACAAACAAACAAACATGATTAAATACACTGGTCTTGGGCTAAATATTTGTTTTACATCCATGTGAGTATTCGGTAATTAAAGGAGCGCCAGTGGAAGCTCAACCGGTGAACAAACAAACAGAAAACAGGATGTAAAGGCCGCATTCAGACAGGATGAGGCGCTGTGGTGAATCGGTGCAGGGCGTGTCTGTTTGTGCTGAGCGTGATCAACCAGGAAATCTCTTTTTATAAACGCTGATTAACCGGCTTCATCGAGGCCGTCACTGCCTCGCTCTTATTATCTCGCTCTGAAACCTTAGGACTAAAAAAAAAAAAAGTTACCATTACAAGCTCTAAAGTAACAGCTAAAAAAAGTCCCTCTAAGCAGTTTAAAGAGCTACGATTGTTTCCATAAAACGGGAGGTTTAACGTCGTCCTGCTAGATCCTCACGGGTTTATGTTCTAGAGAAACGGTGCTCAGGTGTGTGTCAACTTGATGCTGACTCTTTCGTTGCCGTCGTTCGGTGTTGTCATTGGTTAAGAAAGTGCAGAGGGATGTTTGGTTTTTCGTCAAAGAGCAGTTAGGAGTCACCTCAAGAGTCGAACAGACAGATGTTTATTTGCCAAAAGTTAAAAATAAAACTCTATTTGCAGGTCCTGTTATTTCCCACAGATACACGTTTTATTTTCACCTTCATCTAACTACAGTGAGCGGTTAAAGAGGAGGAACGAGCCGGTGTTGATGCTGAGGAGAAGGAGTTTCCTTCCCTGATGTCAAATTCACGATGAGTCTGTCGTGCTACGTGAAAAACTATATCGAGTCTCCCGTTTTCAGCGACACATTTTCCATGAATGTCCTCGCAGACGTCGGAGATGAAACAGGGCGGCACGTCAATCAGAGTCAAACGCAGACTAATCAATGATTTCTGTTTCGCCACCACATCCTTGTTGCCTCCGCGTCGGCTATACTTGGCCGGGCACATTAAAGTGAGTGATTACGGTCATTTGTGCAGAGGGGACGGTGACTGTGGTTGGAATATTCATAGCTCGTACTAAATTGAGTATGAATGATTTAAGAGGTGTCTCGGCGTGACGGGAAAAGTGACACGACCGGACAGACGCAGGCGTGAAATAAAGGGTGAGCTGAGACCCGAGCGATGTTGTCCGACGAGCCAACGTTGTCTGTCGTCACTGGATCACTGGCGTGTACGGTGTTGTTGGCAGATGAGCAGTAAAGAGGCTTCATCTCTTTTCCGACTCTCGAGCTTCAAACTCTTATTCTTGTTCAGTGTTTCTAGATTAAGTCACTAGATTAACACTGAAGACATCAAGACTGTGAAAGAACACACATCTTCAGAGTAGCCACCTTTTTCTTCACAGAGAAGGTGAACACATTTTCAGTTTCTACATGTGTGGTTCCCACTCTGAACCTGAGGTCGGATGGTGTGGAGGTGCACGGCTACCACAGCATTCTGCAGCGACATGCCATCCCATCTGGTTTGAGCTTAGTGGGACCATCGTTTGTTTTCCAACAGGACAATGACCCCAAACTGAATTTCGAGTGCTGCATCACCCGACCTAAACCCCAGCTGAGATGTTTTGGGATGAGCTGGACCGCACGCGGTCATAAAAGTAGAAAGCAGAAAATATAAAACATATTCTGGTTTAACACTTTTTGTTTAATTCTATATGTTCCTTCGTAGTTTTGATGTCTTCAGTGTGAATCTATAACGTAGACGTTCGACTATCAGTGCTTCAAATCCAACTGACATTTCAGTAACTCAACTACAACTTCTTCAAGTTCCTGGTTAAGTGACCGCTGTACTAAAAATAAATAAGTCACTACAACTTAATACCACTTGATATTTTAACAGTCTAAAAGGGTCAAAAGCTCATGATTAGAAATGACAGGGTACTTCTCATATGAAAGAATATTGCTTTTTCTTAAATTGTCATGTTTACATTTCTTGTTTTACTCTGAGGAAATATCAGATCACCTGATAGCAATGTGTCATTGGTGTCAGAAAGGTCTCAGATACAACCAGTAAAGGGTTAATTAATGTAGGCGGGACCAAACTGTGGGTAGGTGCAGCAGCAGTGTCCTGTGATTGGCTCTGAGACGCTGTTTACAAATGAGCCAGGCTCTGATTGGACTAAACTTCACAAGCTTGTCTGAGCTGCGGATTCTGTTTGACTGCAGTAACAACACAACAGAGATCGCTCCTTCTCTAAATCCCTTAAATTTAATGCAAACTTCAGCCATGAGGAGGCCTCTCGCACGCTCTGCATGACCGACTATGATGCACTATGATCACAGCTCCCCCAGCTCATTACTACTGCTAAAACCACAGATGATCGATTTAGTCTACAACGATGCACAGTGTTGATTATTCTGCACATTAACATTTTTATAAACAGATCACAGACTGAAGTATAAAAGTGTTCGGCATAATAAAAAAAATCAGCGGCTGACCTTCTGGGCCAGGGTCGGCCGAACTATCGCAGCCTTCCTTCCATGGCTGCAGGGCAGCAGTTGTGGTGTCAGCACTCCCGCTGGGGTCCAGGCTAAACATGTGGTTGGCCCATGCTTTCGCATTGGGGTTGAGGTCTGAAACCTTGGCGGATTCCTGTGAACAGAACACAGAGACGTCAACGTTAGCTGGGTTTGCAACAGATTTTCATTGCATGACAACCGTCTCAGAAATATCTGAGGGATCTGTGACGGTTAAAGCATCACATTTCACAACACAAGAAGTTAGGCATCTGTAATATATTTTGTGACAACAGTTAAAACTTTGTGACCCGAGCGTCTGCAGATGAACCAGGTAACCAGCACATTATGATTTAATAGTAAGAGGAAGGAAATGTTTTTTTATGTGACGTTTCTGTGACACACAAACTTATTATTGCAAAACAAACTTCCAGTTATTGCAAAACTGCAAAGTTTAAACTGACCCGAGTCACTTCCTCTCTCATTTTAATAAGTTGCACTTTGTTGCTGAGATTTCACAAGTAAATAAAAATCACTTTAGTGTTTACTACTGAAGGAAACCGAGCACTGCGCCACATGATCCAACAAGCCAACAACTTAAATTAATTTTTATTACGCCTCATCTGCCAACGAGACTTCTCAGACCTACGACACCTGATAGCGCCCGCTTCAAACAGCTGAGGCCCGGGTACAAGCTGACAGGGTCCGGGCCCGTGAAGCCCTCCTGCCTGCTGGACATACTCACAGGATCAAAGCAGCAGTTCAGCATGCATGTCTCACAGGCAAACAGACTGTAACCCAGGGCCGTGGTCAGAGCCAGCGTTTCATTGAAGTCCTGAGACACAGCGGGCCAGGCACTTCCTGACGGTGGCGACATAAGGCTCCACTGCATCCAATCCATGATTAACAGAGCAAGTATCTCCACAGACAGGCAGAGGACCCCCCCTCTGCCCGTCAAACATTGTATGCCTTTAAAGCTATAACCCGGGCCCCTTCAAGTGAATCCACCACCACGCCTCTCAGAGTCGTCCCCATCGAATCACAGCCGCTGCCACGCTCCGTCTGGCCCCTCCGATCCGAGCTGCTGGGTCGATTCAACAAATGTGATGACAGCGCTGAGGCTCAGCTGCCCCCGGTGGGCTAGGCTGACGTTGCAGAAGCTGACTGGCTGGTCTCACTCCTGTTAAGCAGCCGTCTCTGCTTTTGTTTTGTCGCCGTTGCACTGAGTCATTCTCTGGCAGGGAGCTGGAGCTGTGGAGGGAGTGTTGAGTCGCACACCTGATCTCAGAAGAAGCGATCCACCACGTGCTAAATCAACCCTGAAGCAGCGCTCAAATTAAAATCAGACCTCTTGAGGCTCGGTTTTAATAGATTATTCTGCCAACAAGCCGAGTTGCTGAGGAAACTGGTTTCTTATTCGAGGAGTTGGGTTAAATATAGAATTAGGCAGTTTGGAAGAAATAAGGTTGACTGACGTGACGCAAGATGAGCAGCAGGGGACGTCGTTCCTGAGGTCGTATTTCACAAATGCTGCACTACGAGATCATTCAGGATGTGTCTGACCAACACACACACACACACACACACACACCTCATAATCCAGCCCTGCACAAATGTAAATCTCCCACTCCTGTCCCAGCTGGCTGCCATAGAAACTGTTGCTGACATCACCGGATGTGTACGTACCGTGCACCGCTTGACCTTTTCCGACAGTTTTAAAATGTTCACAGAGGAGGAAAAGGTTAGCTGCTTCCCTGATTGAGGATGTATTTTTGGGAGGAGACGCGAGGATGTGATTCATCGTCGACCGCGGACAGAGACGAGTTATTGTCGGTGTCATCGGAGGGCAGCCGGTGTAGTGCTGGGTTTATTGCCCTGCCTCTGAGAGACAAGAGGCAGCAGCCATGCAAGAGTCCTTCAGGGAGGGGAGAGGGAACACAAACAGCAGAATTTGGACTCATCTGTCTGCAGACCTGAGGCTCGTCTTCACTCTCTGACAGCTACAGAGCTGAGAGGGGAGAGCTGAGCACTCAGGAGTCGAACACATCGACAGCTACAGTAAAAATGCTTCATCCTGAGCGCCGTTTCATGAACCATTAGTTCAATTTAGCATCAACAGAAGCAGCTCAAGGTGATGGAGTATACAAACCTACATGACATGTAAACAGACATGTAGAATTAGATTTATTGTCTTTACAAGACGAGCAGTGATATGAGAGCATTCAGTTTATAGCCTTGTTCCATGTTGACTTATTAATGACTTCAAATTCCCCCTAGATACAGATATAATTAATTAACTAATCTGAGCTTTGTCGGCAGGATTTGAAACACAAACATCTGTCTACAAAGCCAGCAAGATACCAGTCTGTATCCATGATTAAAGACATGGGAAAATGTTGTACGTCATATTTCTTCAATCACAGCTGCCACAACTGAAGACAGACGCGTCACACCGGTTAAAGCCACAACCTGCAGTTCCGCTAACATCCACTAGAGGCTGGCTCCAGAAGTGAGTCAGTCTCCATAAGTCCCCATGTCCAAATGTCCAACTTCACAGCAGAAATAAACATGTTTACAGCCTGGTACAAAAAACAGTTTTGGTCTCTGTAGCTAAATTTCGGCGCAAGCTTTCTGTAGCATTTCTATTTTTGACGCGAGCCGCTGCTGAACCTCGTAAATTTCAACAGAGCACTTCGCACCAGACAGGAAATCCGACACAGAATCAACATAATTCCGCCCCTTTCAAAATAAAACACAATACGCAGTTCATGTAGCTTTTTACAACTTCACACCAACGTTACGTCACGACAGGTGGCACCAGGTGATCAAAGATCGATCAAAGGGTCTCAACATGGACGATGAGAGACTGATTGTTGAAGTGGAACAACACACAATCATTTATGACACAACAGATGATTTATAATCTCCTCCACGTCAGAGAAGCAAAGTCAGCTGTTTGTTGTTGTTTTCTTTATACACAGTTTATCGCGGGGTCTCTCGTACTTCCATGATTTACGCGTGATCGCGTGATCTTGCGTGATCTTGCGTGATCTTGCGTGATCTTGCGTGATCTTGCGTGAATACGGCCGGCTCGCTCCGCTGCCGTTACACGGGCTGACACGTGCCCGGCGTGAGTTGACGCCGGGCAAAGGACGCAGCTAAAACGCGGCGCAGCCGTCACGCTGCTGTAACGCCTCCTGTGTGAGTCCCGTGTCAGAGCGTGGACGCTTTGATTGACAGGTGGGTGCGGTCACAGGTGGTGGATACAACTATGGCATTGCATTTGAGACAAAGGCAACCATTTGAGCATACAACTATGGCATTGCATTTGAGACAAAGGCAACCATTTGAGCTCTTCTTGCATGATGTACAGTGACTGAGGTATCTGGGGCTCTCAACTTAAAGAAAATGTTCCAAAGAAGCCGACTGATACCTTCCCCTGTTTGAGCAACCAGGCGTCATTCAGCCCGCCTCAATCTTTCACACCATTTGTGCGGTAAACGGTTCCTTACACAGTAACCGACGCTACACATCGGTTCAATCGGAGCTACACGAGGAGAAGTTCTGTTAACCGAGTGACATCTTTTGAGTCTTTGCGTTTCTACTTCCCTCATATTTTTTTTGATAACTTCTGTATTCAAACACAAACAAAGCTTTAGGATCTGATATCGAGCTCGCGGCGTCCTTTTTCCTTTCACGGCTTTTTCTCCATAACCGATTTGATTTCACGCGCAGGGATATAAATAGGTCACGTTCAGTTCCTGGTCTGTTTCTAACACATATGTGCGGGGCATATGGTGTCTCTGTGTGTGTGTGTGTGTGTGTGTGTGTGTGTGTGTGTGTGTGTGTGTGTGTGTGTGTGTGTGAGAGAATAAGGAATGAGGCAGTCTTGGTTACACAACATGGCTCGTGTCATGACGGTACCAGAAAGATCTGGGACTAAATTAGAACTGTTTTCTTTAAATTGTATAATTTTTCTAATAAATCAATTATGAGACCGATTTCTTCATTTACTATTTGTATTTTCAGATCCATCATTAGTTAAATGAAAATGTTTTAGTGAAATGCTCTGATATTAAAGATGTTCTACACGTCTAGAGTTTCACTTTTACTCCTGTGCTCCCAACACTTTATTTTCCGGTTAACCTTCACTGCTTGGACGTTTTCTCAAAAGATTTTGGCCAAAATTATTTGACATTTTTCTTCAGATTCTGGCCCGTGTTCAGGGAGAAGTCTACCGACAGCAGCGGGGCCGCATTGGGAAGTAACAAATCTTTAAATAAAATGTGCATTTTACAAAGATAGCCGGGGTTGAACCACCACTTCTTGTGCAGACTTCTTGTGCATTTTATGACTTTTAAAAAAAGAATTTTCTACAATTTCTCAGACTTGGCTGACACCCTGAGCTGTGTGTGTTCAACCCTGGAAGTAGTATTTTGGTTCTCCGACTGCTTTTCCCACCACTAATCCCAGCTTATAATGAGACCTACAGCCTGAAGCATTAGCCCAACGGACTCCATCGGGTGTGTACCAATCTTCTTTCCGATCTTGAGCGTGTGTAAATGACGGTGGAAAAAAAAAAAAGACAGCAGGCTCTTTCCATTTCCTAATTTTGGAGCTCTCAGGGAACTTTTTCTCTGCCTGAAGGCCATCCGCTCACTCCTGACTTCCTTAGCTCCACATTCTTTCCTATTTGAAGAGGTTGATTGAAACCCATCAGGGAAACATGAGGACACATCCCTGTGCTTGTGTTCACTCAGCAGCGTTGAAGCAGCAGCCACGCTTCACCACACTGAGTAAAATGCTAGAAAGGGTGTTACGTAAAGAGAGAATTATCTCTGATGATTGAAGGTGCCGGATCTGGTGCTGGACTTAACACTGTGACCCAAAGGGGGAGTGATCCAGAACCTCCTCCAGCCATAACGCCGGTGCCAATACTGTGAAAGTATAACTGATTTCCAATCCAAACCGAGAAGCCTCGTGACACCACGGCGCAACTTACAACTCACCAACCCCTTCAGTCTCACCAGACGGGTCTTTTCTTAGGAAAGAACCAGAAATTCAAACGACAGTTGGAGTTCCCATGAAACCAAAAGCAGAGTTCTGCTTGCTTCCTCATATTTATGTGTTTCCAGTTAAAGACAGACAGATCGGGTCCGACACGCAGATGTTAATTGGTGTTTACAGTTGGCAGCCGCTGTGCAGCTAGCCTTATGATCAGGTGTCAACGTCTACCTTCCAGGGAACAACAACAACAACAACCCGACCCGGGTACGAACACAACGGCATCCTCGCATCCCGCAGTTGAGTCAGTTCGGTTCTCCATTGGTTCAGCTGCCGAGCCCGGTTCTGTGGCCTGTTAACGGCAGATTCAATTAGCAGCAGTCTGCAGGATGACATCATCAACACCATTTTATGGTTTGCCAAGAATGAACCTTTAAACTAACACGAACACCCAAAAATTCTTTTAAAAATGACTTTTGTGTCATTGTTGGGTCAGATATTTGCGTATAGGTGAATAGACATACGTAATTCTGACTTAATGGGGACTTGAAGTCGGCTCATCACAACCAGAATTTACCAGCGTTTGGCTTGAGGCTGGTGTCCCACTGTCCCACTGTGCTGACCGCATTCAGCCCCCCCGAGCGTCTTTGCATGAATGTCACATGTGCTACCATCAATCAAACCTGCAGGGGTGTGTAGAAACCTGGCACGATCATACGCTGTGCAGACTGTGCAAACAAACCGACGAGTCTGTGAGGGATGACGCGCAGGATTACCGACACGAGGAGGTCGGTGAGAAAAAACACAAAGCATCGTCACCTCAGCTTTGAACCCTCGGATGTTTTGGCGCAGTCCTCCTCTTTGGGCGCTCAGAAGTAACATTATTAAGCCTGTGAGTGGGTCTAATTTCAAATATTTGTTTTAATTTCTCTATATATCTGTATGTGAAGGCGTCAGTGCTCTTGGTATACAACAGCCATGCTGATGGGACGTTCAACACCTTTGGCACTGCAGTTCATGCTTCGGGTGACACAAACGGGAAGTATGATGTTGCCACAGAGTGTGCAAGCTCGCTGTGAGTGGCTTTTTCACATAAACGTCACTTTTTATGGCTCATATTCACTAAAAAGTATCTCTGCATGTTCACACTGTAACCACGGACGTACTTTAGACACTGACACAAGGTTTAAACAGTGACTTGTAATGTACAGTTATTTGCACTCCTGCCTCGTGATGAAGTGTTCAGCCAATCATCGATCATGTAATATATTAATTTACAAAAACATATTTGGGGGGGTCGGGGTTTCACTCACCACGGTGGCTGAGAACATGGAAACAACACAAATATGTCAATTAAATGAAATCTAATCTTGGTTCCTGTTTACGATCATACGCTCTCTCTCTGAACATGAAGTAATCAAATCAGACCAGATGATGCTCATACATCAACGCAGGCTCGACAGCCTCTTAATACAAACTCAAAGTTTCCCTTCAGAGTCCCAAATTCTGCTTTAAACGGTCCCAGACTTCACAAACACTCACAAATTAATAAATTAGAATTTAATAACTTTGTTTCAGTACCTCATATTACTTTATTGACTCACAGTGGAAGTTCTGCTCGTAGTTCCTGCATTAATATCTGAATCACTCTCAGTGAATTAGTTTCCATAGTTCTTTTAGTCCTTGCTTGAGTTGCTGTTTCTTCTTTATTACCTGTTTCGATTGGTAATCAGTGATTTGAACATTTTCCTTTAGCCAAATAATCAAACTTACTGCAGGGACAAATATTTAAAGTAAAACAAACCTACAGGAGGTACAGAGAAGAAGTCTAAAGGGTCTCTGTCCAAAACACCAAATAATTAAACTTATATTGGCATATACTGCATGATGCACGCAGTAATAATACCTCTACTGTCACAGACCCTGTATGTTTGTGTCCTAGGTGTTGTGTTTACTGTCCCCGGGACAACGGGACATCCTTAGTTTCTACACCCTTCTCCAAACACTCGACTCCATCACATCTGTTCCTCCAGTGTCTAATAGTTAACCAGCCTTGCTTTGTTTCGCGCTCAGCAGGTGTGAGGAAAGAGAGGAAGCAGCTCTCAGCAATGTCAACTAAAACGGGTTGCTCCAACTGAAGTGCCAATAAAAAGTTAAAGCTCACCGTCGATATAAAATACTGCGATTAAACAACAGTTACCAACTCAAATAACTTGCTAAATAACTTTTGCTTGCGGTTTCCATGGAGATACAGGGTCTGACCTAATACCTGGAAATCAATCAGTCATGGCAGTAGACTCAGTTTACTACTGTAGTCTGCATGTAGTTCAAGCCTCTAGTCTAGAGTTTCCCTGAACTGAAACTGAATAAACGCCAGACATATAAACATTAAGCGCTGCGCACACAGCTGATGGAGGATGGCACCCAAACATTTTCAAACTTCTCAGCATTGTAAAGTCCAAAAAGTCAAAATGTGCGACAAACAAAGATCACAACATGTTTTTATCTAATGAAATATTCAGCTTCATATATTAGTCCAGCTTTAGTCTTTAAAAACAACAATTTCTGAGCTCACTGAACGGTTTGAACACAAACGAGGTACTCACACCTGTATTAACGAGACACACACACACCTGTATTAACGAGACGCAGACACCTGTATTAACGAGACGCAGACACCTGTATTAACGAGACGCAGACACCTGTAAAAACGAGACAGACACCTGTAATAACGAGACAGACACCTGTATTAACGAGATGGTCTAACAGCTCCATAAAATCCAGGTGTATTACTTTATTAAAAGTTACTTCCAGTCGACTTATTCATATTTGTTTACATGTTCTATATTTTCAGGACATGGAGATGGAGGAGTGATATCTTTAGTGATGAGTCAGCTCTAGTTGACCAATCAGATTTTAACCACGTGGCCTCCCGTGTGTCCGTCAGAGGTTTGGATTTAATCAGCCACCAGTCAGGTATACCTCTTCTGTTTCTGAATCATCGCTTCTCACCGACAGCGTACTGTTGTATTAAATCCGTCATTAACCAGTCAGTCAAAACAGTTCTCAGCCGGTACTTTTTTTTAACTCTACCTGGCCAGAAATATATCACTTCATTTTCTACCGAAGCCTGCTTCTGTGCAGCCGTGACCGATGACTGCAACAAGATGTCGTTTGTTCTGTCTGATGGATGATGACAGGCGGAGCACTAAACTATGAGCTCAGAGTGAACGCAGGTCCTGATGCAGCCTTTCTAAAAATACTTTCCAAAATAATGGTCACGACAAACTTTACCGTGTTCTTTCTCCATCGCCACGATTTGAGTTTAACTAATGGTTAATGTCTGATCAACAGCCACGGTGACAGATTACAGACACACCCATCAAAAAACTGATTCAAATCACGCGTTGTACGCTCAGTCACTGATGACGAGAGGCCGCGGTAAAAATACAAAGTTATTACACCGTGGTTTATCTGGTGGGAAGTTGGAGATGGCCCCTTTTCTCTGGTCGTCTCCACAAATTAATAAATACCTTCTGAAACACTGATCAAATCGGACATGCATTTATCAGCGTTGATCATGGCTGTTAAGAGGAAAGCAGCAGCAACCTGGCATGAATAAATGAACTGATGGTGCTAATGCAAGACAGTGGAAAAGCAAGTACACCTGAAGCGTAAAGCTCAAGCCTGAGTCTGTGTAGATTGTTGGAGAAGTTGAGCTCAGAGAGTCAAAGGGCCTTGAGAACTGAGCTGGAAACTACAGCTAAAGAAATGAGGAATAAAGAAATACCTGGAAGAAAAGATTTGATCCAGATGTCTCGCTTGTAATCGAGAGGATTTGCTGGATAAATGAAAGACCTGTTGCAACCTTTGCCTCCAGAGTTTTCCAGAGTTTTGTCTGGTAGCTGGTGTTAACTACTTCCAGTCCATAAATTTAAATGTTTCACCATCAATCTCAATGAAGCCAAAGATGTGAAACAGCTCGCTACACACATGCACAGTTTCATACAACCTGAGATTAACTTGAGCAGCTACCCCCGTATTAAGCGGGAAACACACTAATAGAGGTGTAGACAAAGTGTTTGGAGGTAATTCTACGTCTGGGTTTTAACAGTACGACGAGCGGCACTGTGTGTTTTTTCCACCGCCGTCGACGCTACAAGAGTCTTCCACATTTTTATTCAGTGTTCCTGTCGAATCTTTTGTGAGTGCTGAAAGCGATCAGTCTGTTCAGAGAAAAAGTTATTCAGGGTTCCCACACCTTAATAAACATGAAATTCAAGGACTTCTCAGGCCAAAAGAGCTCAGATTCAAGGACCCAACGCAGCTTAATGTGAGACGTGCTTGAAGGTTGTGAAACAATGATGCATCTGTTGGAGACAGATCAAACTTAGCCTAGTTATTAAGGTTAAAAAACGATTTAAATTTCTATTCTTGCACAAAATACTGTCAATGAGCCTTTTAACTTTTAAAGCCTTGATTCCCCCCCCCCTAGATTTACTAACATTCAAGGATGTCAAGGACTCAAAGGATCCGTCATTATTAATCAAACAAAGCTGACAATATTGGCAGTCTAAGTTGTTTTTTTGGACAGTTGGCCAGACAAAACAAGCAATATAAAAGACATCGTCGTCATCTCTGAAATCGGTTTATAGATTGAACGATTTATCAGGGAAATAAACGGCAGATATTATCAGCTTCGGCCTCAAAATAATCTACTATGAAGAAGATAGTTTGGTCAAAAGCTGCTTTAAAGAGCCAAAATTCAATGTGAGGGACAGCAGAGAACGAAAACAAACACACACGTTACAGATTTTGTAAAAATAAAGAATGGAAACGTAAAAAGTTTGGTGACGGGCCAGCTTCTAAAAGATTAACGAGAGTAACTAAACATCGGATTCTGTCTGACGAGGCCTCAGCTTAAGCTCCGGTTCGTTGGCGTCATCACATCCCTACAGGAAGGCATGAGAATCGGACTGCCGCTCTACTGAACCCGACATGCACCGCTGTTTTCAGGTGCCAACAAGGAAGAAAATGTGACGCCTGTGATCAATAGTGCCATCGCAGACGAAGATGAAAAGGGAGAAATAAAAACAGGTCATGGTTATTTGGTTACAAGAGTTGCTTCTTTTTGTGCCTCATGTTTCTTTACAGAGCACTTCCCTATTATACATAATCAGTGTGGGAGATCAACGGCAGTCAAAAGCGGGCTGTGGCTGGTATGATGCTCTATCAATCAGCCCGTTTGGACGCCACTGCGGGGAATCTAGGTGGTTGGAACAGCGGCGAATGTTATGAGACTCCAGCTGGACGGACAACAAAAACATACTTTAGCCACGTTGATAATCGGTGACATTTACTGTCCAGAAATTCACTGCCATGCCAGTAAACAGTAAAAACTGAAACTGTGTCTAATGTTTTAACACCAGCTAAATGTTACAAGATCTAACAAAACAAACTCATCAAAATTAATGTCCAGTTTGAAAACTGCAGTTCCTCTTGTCGTCCACTTGAGGCTGGCTCCAGAAGTAAGTCAGTCTCCATAAGTCCCCATGTCCAAATGTCCAACTTCACAGCAGAAATAAACATGTTTACAGCCTGGTACAAAAAACAGTTTTGGTCTCTGTAGCTAATTTCCCCGTTCATGACAACTGTACTGAGGGTGAATTTATATACAACTCACCTGTTCACATTATATTAAGGCTTAAAGTTATGCAGGGTTAAGAGCGTGGACGCTTTGACTGACAGGTAGGTGTCGTTACAGATGGACCCAGGCTTCATTCGGTCAGCCTCAGGTCCACTGACGACAATTCACGACGAGTCAGAGCCAACAGATTTTGAGCTTCAAAAACGGCTTTTCACAAACCTGTGGGTAACATCCCACATACACCATAAAACATACGACTATACTAGTCAGTTATAGTACTACTGTACTACTACTAGAGCTGTGAAAATGATTCTTACGTTCTGACCTCAGCTGGACAGTAAAGTTGTCTTGCACTGAACTGTGGTCGAACATGAACGTAAAGTTGCTATTGTTGTTATATGTTGGGAAATATGCTGAAAAGCACACTCAGTATTCATTTCTGGGCACATTTTGGATTTTATGAAAGCACCAACTGTCTGTGAGTAAAATCTGCCTCCCAGAAATTAATGACTTTGTCAAAAAGACGAATTTGAGGAACCTCGTTAGCCGTTTTCACCCTGAGCTAACGTCTGCAACAGCCAAGAACATCGGCCAAGTATCGAGGAGGCGCCGTCCAACTCGGAGAGGGAAGATGTACCAAGGTGGGTCACACAGATAGTGGTGTTGAAAAGATGCAGCTACTGTTGTAGTCTGATGCCTGACCATCGTACATGAAGAATCATCGACAGTCACGCCTCTAACGACTGCAAAATGACAAATGGTGTTGACAAAAGGAAAAAAGCTGGCATGAGTCAAACTGTGTGTTGAAGTTGCTGCAAACTGCTGCCAAGTTACATTGAAACTGAAGCCGCGCAGCGAGCGTGCATTTGTGATCACAGCGGCCGACCAAACAGGACTCAACGTCCTCCGGCTGCACGTTTCTCTGTCCAGACTCAAAGACTGACAGAGTGAAAGATACGAGAGCCGGTATCTCACGTTTCACCGCGTTTGTCTGGTTACAAAATACTAAATGTTGACGACTCGGCAAACAGCAATGAAGTCAACTTCAGAGAAAAAACTAGAAAATGTTTTCACCAAACTCTGAAGGGAAATAAACAGTTCCAACACGTGTTCAAAGTTAATTTAAACACGTGACAATATATGGGGATGCGAGATGTGACAGACTGAGAAAAATCACACTGAGGTGTCTAAATTTTAAACAATTTTAAAACATTCGGACAGCATCCGGCGCCGTGGCGTCATTTGAGTGGTGGATGTCTGTTTTAGCCACCAAAAAAATCTTGCAGCATCCTGCGGTGGAGAAGTTGAGACAGATCGAACTCAGACAGATCAAACCTCCACAGTCAGCCTGAACTCTCTAAACTCTGATACTGACCTGTTGTGATCTGGCTTTGTTTATTTCATGAAGCAGCTTCTAAATCTGAGTCTGACTGACCCGGACAGTGAATGAGAGTAAGGGAGCGCGGGCCTCGGTAAAGTCGGTTAATCAGCATAATTAAGTTATTTCCTGATTGTTTCACAGCAGTGCTGCTTAACTTAACTACTCAAGTAATTTCTAAGTGAGAAAATAAAATGCCAAATTCATCAAAGATGACAAATAATCACAAATAATTTAAAGCTAGCAGCTAAATTTAGCTGAAGACATGTTCCTGTCTAATTATTGTATTCATAAAGAGTTTATAAATCAATATCAAAGTATAAAATTATGGGATTTTATCCATATTGCCCACCCTTTATAATAAATGCTCCAACACTACTATGTGACAATATTTTGTGACAACCTAATGGGTTTTTAATCAGATTTTTCTACAAGCTTAAAAAAAAAGGTTTAGTCCTGAGAGAAAAGCAGGCCGGCTGAAAAACAAACATGTGTCTGTGAATGTTCAACTCACCAAATGAGAGCTCTCTTTTGCCTCTTGTACTTGCTGCACCTGTGGTTCAGCTACAACTTTCGTGTCCTGGTCAGAAGTCATGAGCCGTCTGCTTCTTGGCTCCTCAGGGAGAAGTCTCTGTGTCACCAAGTAAGCTACGGGGGGGCAGAGGGGACAAAACAAAGTTGTTAAGATTCGAGAATGGATGTTTGTCACAGAACTGTGGATTATATCAGCTGTTACATGTGTACGATGGAGAAAGGCCGGAGGGGCAGTGACCGAGAGTTACTCTCTAAAACAAAATGTGCCTTTTCATATTTGTTTTCAATCCCGGTTTGAATAAAAATAAAGCTTTTTAGGAGTTAAAGAGACTGAATTTATGTTCAAAATTAAGACAACACTCCGACCAATCGGCTGTCATCTGTCGCTGACTACACCTGCGAGCTACAGAGTGCGAGATGTGACAAAAAGGATCGATATCTGATATCTGTTTGACATCGACTGTAAAGCCACTCGTACATTTGGTTCAACAGGTTTAACAGATTACAGAACTCAACTGGAAACAGCTTCAACCACTCACTTTGCACTTATAAAAGCACAACACTCATTCATCTACACGTGGACTTTGTTGCCACGCGTCAGAAATATGCTGCCTTTCCTGTTGCCCAAGGATCCTGGGCAAACCCATTTCTCGAAATAGAAAGTGAAAAAAAACCTGCAGATTAAAAAAGGGCAATAAACCAGTGAAGTAACTGTTTATGAAACTGAAGTTTGTATTTCACGTTTCATGAAAACAAACTCCGGGTTTGTTAAAACACATTTAAAGCAAGAAATTAATGTGTCTGTTAAGGCTAAATGCCACCGGGCACGGATGCATCGCGGGCGCTCTAGTCGATGTTTCAAACCCCACCAGAACCGCCGTGGTCCGGTTCAGACCTACGTCAAGCTGCACAGAGCAGCTCGAGCTGACAGGAAGTCGGACACAGAATTGACACTGAGAATCTGGTCGATTTTCAAAATAAAACACTCCGTGCAAACTGCCAAAGGGGAAACAATTTAACTACGCAGCACATTTACATATTTAGAAGCTTACTTAACAAAGTCTGGCGGGTAAAATTATTCTGAAAAGCTCCTGATGGGGTTTGAAGTCGCAGCCGTGACATGACGGAGACGTGCCTGACGGGGTTTTCGTCGTCGACGGAGCGTGCAACAATTGGCTGCAGGTTTAACAAAACAGGATTAATTAGACGTCAAAATCAATTGCCTTCAAGTGACCACCAACCTCGGCACAGACTTTGGTTAACGTGACGAGCCCTCTGTACTAACACACACTATTTTGTGCAGCAGCAGGTGACGAATGTTACAGTTTCTGACCTCAACGTGACACATTTAGAGAGAAACGACCCCACTGAGTCCAAACATCAGTGTGAACAACTTCTTTTCCTGTCACCCATTTGTAAAGCGGCGATAATCCGCCCCGACAATCGAGTGCCTGTCTCAGACGCGAGCCCTCGCTGTGTTTGCATACAAAGCAGAAAAAGAATGGCATGGCTGTAAAGCTGATGACCTTTGATCCACATACTGATTCCCATACACGCCAGGAGCGTGTGCACACGATGAATGGGGCTAAACACAACCCTCCATCAGTTATCATCAGCTATCAAACCAGCTGTTGTGCGATTGGACTTTAAAACCTGACGTGTACAGGCGACTTCTGTGTGTTTCTATCAGCCACAACATGGCACAGCATGTAACGTGAAAGTGAGTGTGTGTTGAGGTGGTTTTGTGTTAAACTCCGCTGAAGGCTTCACCGTTCGTCCCAAAATAAGCCTGTTTGTCTCTTGATCCCAAACACAATAACAATCTAGAGATCTGTGACTTTAACCCCAACGCAACGACACATTACACGCCTACCACGTTGTAATTTTAAACTGTTTGAGTCGACACTTTTCAGCTCGCTGTGCAGCGGCGCAGATGCAACTTTTGAATGGATAACCGTCCCGTAAAGTCCTTGGTGTGTGTGTTGATGTGACACGGGGCAGAGGGCGATCACAAGACTCCTGACAACATTCAGCAGTGATACGTCCCATAAAAAGACCTCTGGAGGTCACAGTACATGTCATTTCCTATAAAGGATGCAAGTGAGTCAATCATAACGTCTAGACAAGGCCTGAACCAAAACACACACTCCCCCCTCCTCCCTGCAATGATCACAAGAGGTGATTTATAACCCAAATGGTGCTCTGTTGTTCCAGAATAAGCCAGAGGTTCAGATGCAACAGGGAGGAGGGGAAAGAGTTTATTTTTAGTCGGCTGGATGAGGATGGTCATAGAGATCGGACATAGAGGTGGTGGAGAGCTACAGATTCCTGGGTGTTCACCTCAACAACAAACACCCATGCTCTCTACAAGAAGGGCCAGAGTGGCCTCCACCTGCTGAGCAGACGGAGGTCCTTCAGAGTGTGCAGGGCTCTCCTCAGGACTTTCTCTGACTCTGTGGTGGCCTCATCCTTTATGCTGTGGTCTGCTGGGGAGGGGGCAGCACGGACAGGGACAGGAGCAGACTCAACAGACTGATCAGGAGAGCAAGGTCTGTCCTGGACTGTCCTCTGGACTCCACAGAGGAGGCGGAGGAGAGGAGGATGTTAGCTCAGCTCACATCCACCATGGACAACACCTCTCACCCCCTACATGACACTGTGGGGTCTCTGAGCAGCTCCATCAGCAGCAGACTGCTACACCCAGGGTGTAAGAAGGAGAGGTTCAGCAGGTCCTTCATCCAACACAACACCTGCACCACCTGATCATGGTGTAGTCTCCCGTTCATGTCTCTGCTCTCTATTTTTATTTCATTTATTTTTATTTCAGTTATTATTTATACCATGGTCACTCACATTTGTATATACATATTATTTATATTATGATCACTACTCTTGCAATAATAATAATATTTGTATCATGGTCACTTTCTTTGCAATATTTCTTACACTATGGTCACTTTACATTATAATACTCTTTAAATATCATGCCACTTTTATCCTCAGTACTTGTCTGTTTGAAGGTTGATTGTTTTTCATGTTTATTGTAGGTTATAGATATTTCTGAGAGCCGGTATCTCACGTATCTCTACTTTTTTCTAATTCCGTAGTGTATGCTACACTCTCTCTGCTGCTGTAAATTTCCCTGTGGTGGGATGAATAAAGTATATCTAATCTAATCTAATCTAATCTAATGGTCAACCAGCTAGGCATCCAAAACAAGCTTCACATGCTGTTTGTCTGGCTCCAACTTTACCGGTCAAACCCTGGAGACGCAGTGCAGGCAGTGTTTGGTAGCTGCCACGGCCGAGAAACGCAGCTCAGTCCATAGGGACTTGGCTTGGGAACCGGAGGGTGGCCGGTTCAAGACCAAAAATATATGGAAGGTGGACTGGTAGCTGGAGAGGTGCCAGCTCACCTCCTGGGCACTGCCGAGGTGCCCTTGAGCAAGGCACCGAACCCCCTCAACTGCTCGCAGGGCCATCACTCCACGTTGCATGTCTATGAGCTTTGTACTGCATGTGTGTGTGCATTCTGGGTTATAAAAAACACCCTGCAATGATCACAAGAGGTGATTTATAACCCAAAATGTTCCAGAATGAGCCAGAGGTTCAGATGCAACAGGGAGGAGGTGAAAGAGTTTTATTTTTAGTCGTCTGGATGAGGATGGGCATCCAAACAAGCTTCACATGCTGTTTGTTTGGCTCCAACTTTACTGGTCAAACACCGGAGACGCAATGCAGGCAGTGTTTGGTAGCTGCCACAGCCGAGAAACGCTGCTGCACCTCACACATGCCATGCCCATGCCAAGGGCCATGCAACGGCGGTGGCGGTGGCGACACTCCCTCCTTCCCTCCCCGTCACCGGGCACCGTGTGCGGGCTGGAGGAGGAGGAAACACGGAGGTCGTGACAAACGCCACCAGGCCTTAATTAATGTTTTAAAGTTGGCTGACAAAGTAGCAGCCGTGTCTGGTTGTAGCAGCATCCAATGAAAGATGGCGACCTCCGGCGTG
This sequence comes from Larimichthys crocea, assembly GCF_000972845.2. NCBI lineage: Eukaryota > Metazoa > Chordata > Actinopteri > Sciaenidae > Larimichthys > Larimichthys crocea. The sequence continues at coordinate 5,340,032 of NC_040012.1, forward strand.
ATTTCGCGGATTCCTCCTCCTCCTCCTCCTCCTCCTCCTCCATGCTAATATTTAGTTAGCACGCAGAGCTAACTTTAACCTGACACCACGCTAGCTGTGTTTGCTATTCTAACAACATATAAAACAGTTTCTCTACTCACCTGTCGACTCTCACTGCAACGGCAATGCAAAATACTGTATCGGTGGTGGTGGTGGCGGCGGTGGCGGCTGAAGGTGGTGCCGGACTTCCAAGGCCTTGAATCGGCTTCCAGGCTAAATACGCAGGGTATTAGCAGCTAGCAGGTAGCAGCGGGCTAATGTCGACAACAGTTGGGCTTCCCGCTCGAAATTAAGTCTTCGGGTTTCAGTTGGGAAATTCAGCCACGAGAAGTCACGACGACACCCCGCAAAAAAACAACAACAAAAAAACAAAAACAACAACAACAACAAGGCTCCCCCCGCACGACCAGCACCGCAAGCTAGTTAGCAAGTGGCTAAGCTAGCTTAGCTTAGCTTAGCTTATCAACTTTGTGCTGTCGGTTCGGGCTCGGTAAAAATCTGGCGCCGCGGAGCTGAATGATCCCCTCACGGTTCTAACGGCAGGTTCTGCTGGAAGAGGAGGAGCAGGCGGCGGAGGAGAGACGGAGAGGGCGGGAAAGTCCAACAACAACAACAAGAAGAAGAACCACCGAGAAACCGTTAAAAAAGAAACGGTTACTCGTCTCCAAAAAAAAAAGCTTCCGATCGATCAAACACTCGTTACAGCTAAAGATGAGAGAGAAGGGGGAGAGGAGGAGGGGAGGAGAGAGAGGAGGAGGGGAGGAGAGGGAGGAGGAGGGAGAAGTTTCCTTTCCCTTTCGTGTGCGCACGCAGATCGTCTATGTGTGTTTATGTAGTTTATTAAATCAGCTCTTTAAAAAAAAAAAAAAGTTTATTAAAATGTATTGCTGGTTTAATTTATTGAAATCAACAACACAGTGACAACACCAGGACTGTAACTTCAACCCACAAACAACTGCAGAGATAGATGTAAATTTGAATATGTGCAGAGAGATTAAACATTTGTGGCTAAATTAAACATTTGCATAAGATTTAAATATGTACAGAGGAAAAAAACAATGTGCAGAGGAATGAAACATTTGTAAATATAGAAATAATATATATAATAAATATATAACTGTGTTAAGAAGTTAACCTGTGCTTACATATATACAAATAGAAAAGTATATAAAAGTAGTAGTAGTAAAATTAAACATTTGCATAAGATTTAAATTATGTACAAAGAAAAAACAATGTGCAGAGGAATTAAACATTTGTAAAATCGTAAAATAATATATATAATAAAAATAAACTGTGTTAAGAAGTTGCCTGTGCTTACATATATACAAATAGAAAAGTATATAAAAGTAGTAGTAAGTAAAATTAAATTTTGCAGAGAAATGAGGATTAAAAATATGTACAGAGAAAAATAAAAACATGTGCAGAGGATTAAACTTTTGCATTGAGAACAATATATAACTCAAGTCAGTCAGCTTTATTATCATGCTGCTTATGTACAGGACATACAGAGATGTTTCCCTCTTATCCCGGTGCAAACAGCAGTAAACATGAAGTATAAAAATATATGTAAAAGATGTAATATATATATAATTAAAATAAGATAAAATAAAAATATATACAAGCTAAAAGACATTGGAAGAAAAGAAAAGAAAAGACAGTGGCAAGTCTGGAAGATATAATGTATAAATATGGTAGTATGAACAGAATGAACAATATAAACAGAAACAACAGTCTAACTGTGTTAAGAAGTTAACCTGTGCTTACATATATACAAATAGAAAAGTATATAAAAGTAGAAAGGCTGACCAGGCGACACATTGACATCAGGATTGTAAACTTGAAATAAACTATTTCCCGATATCCTTTGTAGGTAAAGCCCACATTTCCATCCTCAATAATATTATATATGGTTTCCAGAGATTAACAAAGTCTTTCTGCTGCCTTTTTATGAGATATGATATAATGATGGTGCTTCTATACTCTTGGCTGGCTTGAAGAAGTCCAAAATCCAAGAATTTAGAATGTCTTAATGTCTGTTTGAGATCTTTCGGGTATAAACAGAGTCCGACATTTAAGGAATTTTGGTATTAAACATGTCTGAAAACATTCAATAACATCTTTCAAAAATGGAATGCAATCTGTTTGTTTCCAAACGTTTCATGTGTTAAAGACTGGCATCATTTGGTGAGATGCAATCAGGTGGAGGGGGAAAACATGTAACTGAAAAAAAAAACAATGTTTTTACAGTGAAAAACTGCCAATGCCTGAAAGTATGACTGTGTTTTTAAGTTTATTAGTTATATTTAAAATGCTATATTATTTTATTTATACACAGTGAAGTCATATTTATATTACAGACTGTAATTATACAGTAAAACACTATATTTTATATTATTTTTTAAACATATTCTATTATTATATAATGGAAGATTTTCACCATAAAATCTTTAGACACTTTAAAAATGGAATAAAACTGCAACCTTATACGTGAAATAAACAAAAAATAACATTGTTTTATTAGAAATGTAATATTAGAAAAAAAAACGTTATACCGTATTTATTACAGTAAAAGGTTTTTTTTTTAACTAATAACTTTATTATCAGTCATATTTATGGCAAAACTTTTATTTATCCGACACTTTAAAGACATTCATACTGAATAAAGTCGTGTTTTATATTACAGACTGTTAATTAAACAGTGAAACATTCTGACTGTTCGCAGTAGGACAGGTACAGGTGTGTGCAGTGACGTGAACCTGCAGGTGAAGTGAAGATGAGCAGAGTGACACCTCCTCGTGTTCGTCCTCTCTCTGAACCCGGAGCTGTCACACACAGCTCGAGCTCCTCCCCCTCCCTCCTCCACCCCTCCCCCTCCTCCGTCACTCTCAGCGGGGCCTCCTGATTGGTCGAGACTGGCAGTTTGGGGCGCACGCGGACTCACTCGTGATCAACAGGAGTGGGCGTGGCTTAAAGCCACAAGCGACGCGCTGATTGGCTGTTCCCGGATCACCGCTGGACCACAACAAATACAACAACACAAATTAACGAGTTTAATTAGAGACTTCTCTCTGTGTTTAAAGGATAATTATGACAATATTTAATAATAACATTAGAGTCATAACGACATTAACCAACAGTGAGTGATATATCTTCTTCCTTTACCTCCATTGTTGTCCAAAAACTATATTAAAACGACACCAATGAGACACGCTGTTGCTGGGTGACATTTATTAACATGAACACACACACACACACACACACACACACACACACCGTCCTGCTGCCTCCAAATAGAGCAACAAATGTAGATTAATCCACTGCTCAAAATAGTCCCCAAAAATTCCACAATTTCTGAGTAATCTGAGTAATGTTTGCCACAGCAAAACTATTATATTAAAAATATATATGTTATATTATATTCATTATATTATATATATTCTATTATATTATTTTATTTTATGTTTACAGGCTGTTAATTATACAGTAAAATATTTAATGGCATATTTTACATTTCATCTTACTGTGATAAAATCTTCAGACATTTTAAAATATGGAATAAAACACCAACCTTATATGAGAAATCAGCAGTACTAACATCCTATTACTGTAATAATAGAAAAGGTTATACTGTGTTTATTACAGTAATAATTTGGCAACCACAGCTGACAGTTTTTCTTTACTGCAAAAACAACAATATAAGTCATATTTTATGGCAAAACCTTTATTTAAATGACATTTTAAGGGAATTTATACAGAATGAAGTCGTTTTTTACATTACAGACTGTTAATTATACAGTAGAACGCCTTGAGATTTAACGGCATATTTTACGTTTCATCTTTTACTCTGATAAAGTCTTCAGACATTTTAAAATATGGAATAAAACACCAACCGTATATGAGAAATCAGCAGTACTAACATTCTATTAAAGTAATTGTAGAAAAGGTTATACTGTGTTTATTACAGTAATATTCTGGCAACCACAGCTGCCAGTTTCTTCAACAATATAAGTAATATTTTATGGCAAAACCTTTATTTACTGGTTCTATTTAACTGTTATTTATTTAAAAAAACTAAATTATCTCATATCTCACTGTTACTTTTTTAAAAAAATTTTTACTGTTACTGTTTCTATTTAACTGTTATTTATACATGTGTATATATTGTTTAAAATAGGATATTGTATAGGGTATATTGTTAAAGTTTTGTTTTCTTACTATTGTTTTCTTACCGTTTGGGATTTGCGGTAACAAAAACAATTTCTCTACGGGGATTAATAAAGTACTTCTAAACCTGATTCTGATTTAAACGACATTTTTAGGGAATTCATACAGAATGAAGTCGTTTTTTATATTACAGACTGTCATATATACATTAAAACACAGTACAGTATTTAATGGCATATTTTACAAACAACCATAACTTACTGTGGTGGGTTTTATTTCTGGAAAAGGACAAAAAATATTCAGACAGAAATTAAAACAGTGAAGCGTCTCCCTGCAGTACCTGTGTTCGGCCATCAGGGGGGCGCTGTGAGGAGAAACTCCTCCGCGGTGTCTGCAGCGTCTCTTCCGGTGCTGGCGGAACGTGGACCGTCCTTTCGTGCCGTCCGCGGACTCAACGTGTCGCGACAAGATGGCACTTTATAATTTCAAGAAGATTATGGTGGTTCCCACCGCTAAGGTGAGTTTTTTAACCCCGCGTCTTGTAGCGTGTTTTAAACGGAGGCCGCTCCGCCGCGTGTCGGTGCCGGAGCTCGACGTTAAAAGACGGTTAAAGATGAAAAACATGGAGGGGAGGAAAACACGTGCTGAGACAGCGGCGGGCTCGTGTCCACAGATATGAAGTTTATGAGATATATTTAAACATACAACCGTTCAGTCTGACAAGTGTTACCCGATAACTGGCTCTTCTCTGCCGCTGACAGTTGACATGTGTCCCGCACCAAACTCCACGCAGCGTTTGTCCATTTAAACACCGTGCGGCAGCTGCGAGAGACTGAACCGAGACACCAGAGTTTGTCTTTCTCTCTCTAAAAAAAGAGCTGATATGTGTGTTAAATATATGCCGAATTAACAAGAAGGCGTGCCTTACTTATTTACACATCACAAAGTGTTGTTTAAAGGCGTCCACGTTTAGAGACAAGCGATTATATGTTAAAATGAGAGATTTGTTAATGAGGTTTGGCAGAGCTCTCTATGAAGACACTTTATGTGTCTTATGCAGGTTAACACAGGGTCAACAATGAAATGAAATGTGTTGTGCAGCTTTAAGAGCAAAAAAATACATGTGTAACAAGAGTAGAAATAAGATAAAGAAGTAAAATACTATTTAAAAAATATACTAATATAGAATATGTATGAATGTTCTAGACCATATACAAGACAAGGCTGAGAAGTATTGCTGTTTAAATAGACATGAACATACTATAAAAACAGGATACATTACATTATTCAAAATATTGACAAGTGTGATTGAAAGTATTGCACAAAAAATATATTTGAACGTAGGAAATTGTGTTTTTATAAATTAAATGTTAAGTAGGTGTTCAGTGCATGTTACAATACTGATAAATATTAAATACACATAACAGGATAGTACATTTTGTGGTATGAGTACCATTCGTGTCTCTTTATTAATTAAATAGAATAATTTGAAACATAGCAAACCATCTACAACATCTTGAATGAAATTAAACTCGAGGATCCTTCAGATGTATTTTAAAATAAGTTTTACATTTCTCGATATCCGTCAGCAGAACTTAAACTGTTTAAAGATCATGGCGCCAAACGTTTAACACAAACTGAGCTCTGTTCAGGATTCATCAGTGGTCAACAAGAAATAATCTTCTCAGGAATAATCCTGTATGAACTGTAGCTGATCATAGTCAGCCTACATTGCTGCTGAATTTTAATGTCATGCATTGTTGTTCTCTGCAGGATTTCATCGACATCACTTTATCCAAAACGCAAAGGAAGACGCCCACAGTGGTACACAAGCATTACCAGATCCACCGCATCCGACATTTTTACATGCGAAAGGTGAAGTTCACTCAGCAGAACTACCACGACCGCCTCACGCAGATCCTCACAGACTTCCCGAAGCTCGACGTAAGTCAACATGCTCTGAAAAGACTCTCCTATAACCCGTGGTCGTATTTGATGTTTGTGAAATCTGACGATGTGGTGTTGTTTTTAGGACATCCACCCGTTCTACGCCGATCTGATGAACGTGTTGTACGACAAAGACCATTATAAACTGGCTTTGGGGCAGATCAACATCGCCAAGAATTTGATTGATAAGTACGTTTGTCTAAAATCTTCTATCCAGTGATCCTGACAAAAACGTCCACATCTGATGGATTAAACAGGCATCTTTTATTTTAACCCCTCAGTGTTGCCAAAGATTATGTGCGGCTGATGAAGTACGGAGATTCGCTGTATCGGTGCAAGCAGCTGAAGAGAGCCGCTCTGGGTCGTATGTGCACCATCCTGAAACGACAGAAGTCGAGTCTGGAGTATCTGGAACAAGGTAAAGGAGAGGAGACGATGTCTCCTGACTGAAATGCTGTTAGACGTCTGCAGAACGTTAGATCAGAGTGATCAACGCTTTAATCTTAACTTTAATAATCTCTCTGTCGTCTCCCTACAACAGTGCGTCAGCATCTGTCCCGTTTGCCGTCCATTGATCCAAACACGAGGACCCTGCTTCTGTGCGGTTACCCCAACGTCGGCAAGTCCAGTTTCATCAACAAGGTGAGCAGCTCTTTATGAGTCGGAGATGTTTTTGTCTCAACCCTGATGGTGTTTCAGCCCCTCGACCTCCCTGTGTTTAATGCATTATGTAAATGATCTTCCTCGTCAGGTGACCAGAGCAGACGTCGACGTTCAGCCGTACGCTTTCACCACCAAGTCTCTGTTTGTGGGTCACATGGACTACAGATATCTCCGCTGGCAGGTAACAGCTGTTATTCTTTCCATGCATGTATGTTCGTTTGCTTCAGATGTGTTTGTATGATTAAGTAAGTTGAGCTATGAGCCATGAGGTTAAAATACTTTCTGTCTGCTTTAAATACAAAGAGTTAACGTCAACATCAGATGCCCAGAGTCTGGAAAAATTGTCATTTTACAAACTAAATTGTCATAAATTAGATTGAATGAAGGTTGGTCCAGTATAAATGGATCTATAATCCATGTATAACCTACACGTTTCCCTTGTGTGCAGGTGGTGGACACCCCCGGTATCCTGGACCACCCCCTGGAGGACAGGAACACCATCGAGATGCAGGCCATCACGGCTCTGGCTCACCTGCGAGCGGCGGTTCTTTACGTCATGGACGTATCAGAGCAGTGCGGTCACACCCTGCAGGAACAGCTGGAGCTCTTCAACAACATCAGACCACTGTTCGCCAACAAGGTCAGACTTCAGTCACGTTACAGGTTTCTCTGAGGATGAATAAAAGTGGTTTGACAGTGTAATACGTTGGAGTGTAACGCTGGTGTCTTGCTCCCTGCAGCCTCTCATCATCGTGGCCAACAAATGTGACGTGAAGAAGATCAGCGAGCTGTCTGAGGAGAACCAGGTGAGTGATTTACAGCTCACAACCTGCTTCAACTTTAAATGAGCAGTTTTTTAGCTCTCTCAGTGTTGAAGGTTCGTCTTGACCTCGTGGTCTTACACTCTTGTGTTGTTTTGCCGTCAGAAAATCTTTGCAGATCTCTCTGCCGAGGCAATCTCCGTGATTGAGACCAGCACTCTGACCGAGGAGGGAGTCATGCAAGTTAAAAATGAGGTGAGGCACAGCAGACTTCACACTCACATCGAACCCTGAATATTTGTCATTTGCATGTTGTGGCTCACTGTCATGGTCTTGTGTTTGTCAGGCCTGCGACCGGCTCCTCGCCGACCGCGTCGAGACAAAGATGAAGGGCAAGAAAGTCCACGATGTTCTCAACCGTCTCCACCTGGCCATGCCCACCAAGAGAGATGAGAAGGTGAATATATTGAATTCAATTGAGAAAAATGTGTGGCATCCTCAGGTTTGCTGCGTCTCTTTTTTAAAATTGTTTCTTTTGTCATTTTCAGGCGAGGCCTCCGTTCATCCCTGAAGGAGCTCTGGCGCGCAAGAAGGCGATGGAGGTGGACCAGCCCAAACGCAAACTGGTATGCTCAGTGTTCATAGAGACAGCAGGGATACAAAAGCTCTCCATATGGCTGTATAATAAAACACTGTGTTGTTCGTCTTGCAGGAGAGAGATCTGGAGATGGAGCTTGGCGATGACTACATTCTGGACCTGCAGAGTAAGAAGAGTTTTCATTTCAACAATCAAGCCATTGTGTCGTTGTGGAATGTCTGCGCCGCTCATGTTGCTTTTTGTTTGTTTTTAAAGAATACTGGGATCTGATGAACGAGGATGAGAAGCACGACAGGGTTCCCGAGGTGTGGGAGGGACACAACATTGCAGATTACATCGATCCTGACATCATGAAGGTGAGTCTCTGCAGTAGCAGCGTGTTTCCTGATCCAGATTTAAATAAAACCACATCTGGAACCAGAGACTGTCTCGTAAACTCTACAGCAGTTTCTACTAAACTATATTTAAGTGTTAAGTTGAGGAACATCTGTACGGACCATGTATATTGGTCAGGATGCTGTGTACAATCTAGAGACGAGGATTATTTTCATGATTGTGTCCGTCTTCTAAACGTCTCGATCTCCTCTCTCACAGAAACTGGAGGAGCTGGAGAAGGAGGAGGAGCTGAAGGAGCGAGCCGGGGAGTACGACTCGGATGAAGAGAGCGAGGACGAGGAGATGCAGGAGATCCGAGTTCTGGCCAAACAGATCCGCGAGAAGAAGCAGCTCATGGTCGTGGGGTCAAAAGAGAAGGACATACACGGGCCTCGCATGCCCAGAACCACCACCAAGGTGAGGGGCGGCCGGACAGCTGTTCACCATGTCGTAATTATCGGTGGAGGAAAGCTGAGAGAAATTTTATCATATCGTATTTTTCAAACCTTTGGAGCAACACCTGAGAAATGTTTGAAGTTTGCATTGAACCTCAGCAGCGATTGTTTATCGTTTGTAACACAAGTTTGCTTTTGACTTAACTTCACCTCGACCGTGTGTCTCTGTGTGTGTTTGATTTGTGCAGGTTGAAAGAAAGAAGCTGGAGAAGGAGATGGGCGAGCTCGGTCTGGACATGAAAGACAAGGACGATGTAAGTACTTTGTTTTAGATCAGAACCTGCAGAATACATTGACTCTATAATATCATCGGATAATTAAATTAATCATGTGAACTATGATCTGCCTCATAAATTATGTGAAAATATTGAGAAAGGTCTAAAACTTAAACAAAGTGCTCTGTTAAGACAGTTATGACTTTAATATTAATGTGAATTTTGATTTTTATTATAATTTTAGTGCTTTAAAGTGACATTGAACGGGACTTCCATGCTGTTGAACTTAAATCTTTAAAAAACATTTAAAAAAGCATTTTTTTGAAGATTGGTTTTTGCCTTAAAAATTTTAGATTTCTAATTTTGCCAGCATCTTGAATCCTGAAAATATGACACAGTTGAGTCTTGAACACCTTGAAAGACCTTGAAAGTCACAAAGTAATCACAGAAACACTCGTATACATATTTTCTTCTTCTTCTGCTTTCAGAGTCACTACGCACAGCAGGCCCGACGATCCCGAAGCGTTGCTAAGAAACGCAAGCGTGAAACTTCGGCTCCTCCGACCTCCAGAACTCGAAGCCAGAGCGCCTCCCGTCCGCCACGAGATCAGTCCGGTATACGGGATCCAAAGGTACAAGACCGGTGTCTCAACTTTGACTTTATTCACTGAAATGTGCTGCTGTTAAATAACTCTGTTCACCCTCTGGATTTATGGAGACAGGGTTTTCTGGAAAAGAGCGACATGAACTCATCCTTATTGGGCTTTTTTGTTTTTATGCACAGCTGAGTCATGTTCTTTGTTTATTCCTCAGATGGCAAAGAAGGCGAAGAAGATGATGAAGAACTCCCAGAAAGACATGAACCGCCAAGGCAAGAAGGGAGAGGCGGACAGACACGTGTTTGACCTCAAACCCAAACATCTTCTGGCCGGGAAGAGGAAGTCCGGCACCAACGATCGCAGATAAAACTGCTTTTTCTGAACTGTTGAGATCCGAACACTCTGTTGGGAAAGATCATGTCTTCATTCTATACATTTCCTCAGCAGTACAAAGACGAACATTGAATATCTTTATTGAGGAAACTCTGGTCATTTAATGTTTCTGTGACGTGGGAGCATCATCCCCGAGGATGGTGGTGCCATAGAAAACTGTAGACCTGCTGGGGAAATGCTCCAACACATTTAGATTATTAGTAATTATTATAATAAGTGTCTTTTATTCGTCAGCTCTCCAGTTATAGCTCACAAAAGTAAAACAGGACTGTGACTCACAAACCGTGAGTCATGTGGCGGTTAACGTCTTATTTTGCTTCTGCAGTTGCCACGATCAAACTGGTAAAATATTTTTCAGTTGTTAAACTGATTCGTACACGAGTTTTTCTTCTCTCTTGGTAACAGCAGTCGAGTGAGCTTTCGTGCCTTACATCCTGTGTGCGGCTCAGAAAATGCTGAGTTTACTTTGGATAAAGTGATGATGACTTCCTTTTACAAGACTCCCTTTGAGAAATTCATTAACATGGGAGCTAAATAAATATACACCTGAACACAACTGCAGTCTGAAATGAAATGTGTGCTTTTATCTTGAAGAAATTCACCTTGCTCTATCGTTCTGGTATATAATTTTATTATCGTTTACCTTTTCAGCTTGCACAGCCCCTGACTGTTACATTTCTACGAACATATCGAACTCCATCTTAGCGTTTTTCCAGCCTGTGGTTCAGGAGGCAGGGCAGGTCGTCGTGGTTCAAACCCCGGGTCAAAGTGTGCTTGTTGGCTTGCATGGAAGCCGGTGCCATCAGTGTGTGAATGGGTGGATGACAGATGTAGCGCTATAGAAAATAGAAGTTAACATGTAGATAAATAGATTACTTATTAATCCCAGAAGGAAAATAGGTCCTCATAGCATTCTGGTATATTTGAATACAATAAAAATATATAAATTATGAAAATATAATAAAATACTAAGGTAGAAAAAATCAAAATAAAACACAGAGGGACATGGACACCTAAAAAACACAAGATAAATAGGTAGATAAAGTGCAGTGGCAAGATGATGGTAATGTTATTGTTAATAACTATATAATATTTTATAATTGTTCATCCATATTAACAATTACACTTTATATGACAGAGGTTGGATATGTGCCAATAAACTGTTTATGTGCGTAGGTTGTGTGTTGCTAATGTTCCTTTACTAATTTAAAGCCTTTTAGTAGGTTTTTAATATGCCGAGATGTCATTTGTGTCTTAAAAGCATTTTAAAGTGAATTATTTTAGGTGCTGGAATGTGTTAATACAGAATAAAACAACAAACTAAACGCCTATGGCGTGATAAAGATTTATCATGCTTTTATTGTGAAAAGCCGCGGGCCGGAATTGGCTTCGTTATCTCTCGTCACGTCGCGGACGGACGGACGGAGCTCGTCAACTGTCAACACGGAGAAAATGATACAGAGGCCGACCTTTCCCACGATATCCCGGGATAAAACTCTGTATTTGTAGACTTTCTGGTAAGTTCCAGTCTTTTGTTTTGGTGGGGGGGAGGTTGTCTCACCGTTAGCCTATTAGCACGCCAGCTAATGGGGGATAACGGGTTAGCCGCTTAGCTGTAACAAGGCTAACATCTAGACTTACTTACAACCAAAGCTCTGGATTTAATCACACTTTAGGGTGTTTTTACTCCAACACAGTGCGATAAAAATGTCGCTTTGTTCGCCCTGACGTCTTCAGGTCACAGTGACAGACTAACTGACAGCTAATAAACAAGGCAGCTCCTTTATTCAGAGACGTTACCGGGCAGACAGAGGCGGTAATGTCTTCATCGGTTACAGAGACAGAGAGAGAGCCGGCTTATGTCAACTCAAGGGCAAAGATTTGTGACAGCTGGAGCCAGGCTTAATGTTGTTGTGTCATTGCTGTGATATGAGCATCGATAACAGCTGATGCACAGCTGAGGGCGTGCGCATGCTGTTTAGAAACAGTCATTATGTTACTTACATGTGCAGCAATGCATCGTGACGAAGCTGACAGCCTACAGGAACAATACGTCGGATGTTTTACTGTATTAAAGGTCCAGTGTGGGGAGATCTAGCTGTGAACTTGCAGCTTGCAACCAAGTGAACACTCCTCACCTCATTCAGCAACCCTTCCAAGCTAGTGGGGAAGTCTGGTATGAGATGGTCAGAGAGTTTGTGTTTGGTTTGTGCGCTCTGGGCTGTCGTATTTTCAGTGGTGATGCAGTTGAAGATGTTGATACTGTCTTAGTTGTGTAACAAATGTATTACAATAAGTTCAGTATCGTAATCAAGTAAAACGTTACATGGAGAGCCCCAAGCCGATTAATGAAAAACTGCGGGGCAAGCCCTTATATACAGTGATGGTTATGCTCCCAAAACTAGTATAAATAGTATAAATCTGTGTAAGAGAGGGACAGAGGAAAAAGAGAGGCCCCTCTCCCAGGATGCCCTAAAAGATGTCCCTAAAACCTTTGACCTGATCTCTCCCTTAACCACGTCAAAGGAAACCACATGGGACCCGAGACACCCCATCCCACATGACTCTTTTAACATACATTGTAATACATAAATTAACACACTTGACAGTGGCGCCATCCTGGCGGTTCTTTGGTACTCCTACTCAAATAACCTCAAAGTCCAGATGGACCAAAATAATATCTATCAACACAGACAAGTGTCTCAGTGTAAACCATTTGTATATAATAGTACTAGTATTAGTATGTTACTATGCATCTATGTGCAGACACCTCTGGGCTCCTGTAGAAACATAGCAGACTCCGTAGAAGGGGACCCGCTTCCTCTGTAGATAAAAAGCTCATTCCAAGCTGACAAACATATAACAAATCTTAATTTCAGGTGGTTATACACAAATCAAGTTATTCTTGAGTAGTATATAACATATTTAGCCAATCAATTCCCCTAAATCTTACATACCGGACCTTTAACTCATAAAATGAACATGCTGTGTCATGCTTCTTGACAAATTACTACAGTCGTTATGTTTCTTGTCTTGAAATTTGCCATGTCGCACACTGTCTGTACATGTCGACGCTCCGGTTTGCCAGATATGAAACCATTGTGTGCCACGTTGCCAGTCCTGCCTCTTCCAAATAAATCTGCAATTCAGGAACTGACGATACAAGTTTTAAAAGTCAAATTCTTTCCAATTGTTCAGTGGGAGACAGGTCTGGACTGCAGGCAGACCCGTCTAGTACATGTACTCTTTTATTACGATGTTGTAACACGTGCAGAATGTGTCTCTGCATGAAATAAGAAAAATCAGAACATCACGAGGCGGCATATGTTGCTCCATAACTAGCATTAATGCTGCCTGTCTGGCCAATCTGGATGTGTCTGACGAAAACAATTTAAAACGTGAACTCGTTGGACCGCTTTCCGTCAGTCAGTCTCAGATGTTCTGGTCCAGAGAAGTGTGCAGTGCTGCCTGGGGGGTTCAAGGTCACGGACATTCACTGTTTGGGTTTAGGCCTTTCTCTGATTCTCTGAATCTTTGAATGATATTCTGGATTGTAGACGGTGAAAGTGGTGAACCTCGCCTCATCCGTGAACGACTGAGCCTCTCGAGGATGCCTCCTTCACACCCAGTCACCTGTTACCAATAAACCTCTTTGAGTCTGCCATCTTGAGATGATTCTGTTATTGTTGCTCACTTCTCAGTTTCAGTTCCAGTAATCCCACATGTTTGACCTTAAGGGACCCGCTGAGTACGCTCACCAACACTCTGCTTCACACTCAGTCATGCTGTCACTTCACACATGGAAGCTGCCAAGTCTAACACAGTCGCTGTATGTTTTCCACTGAGTGTAGCATTTTAACCAGGAATTGTTCTCATGGCTCTTTGCTTCTGGTTTTGTACTTTCAGTCTGTGTTTACATCGGATTTGAAGGAGGGATGCCGGTGGAGAGTGGGAGCAGCGCTGCCGCCCGCCAGGCCAAGCAGAAGAGGAAGTCTCACAGCCTGTCGATCCGCCGGACCAACAGCACCGAGCAGGATCGCTCCGGCCTGCAGAGAGACATGCTGGAGGGACAGGTGACGATTCACACAGTGAAAATATGCAGAGAAACTCGCCTCGTCTCCGACCTGTCATCATTAGCCTGCTACTGTCAGCGCCCATAAGCACTCCAGTTGTAATCCTAAGCCAATTAGGTTTAAATGCATCCATTTAGAGTATAATGCTTTATGTTGTTACGTGTGTTAAGCATGTCATAATTACTGCGCGACTGCTATAAATCTAAAACAGATGGATCCAGAACAGACTCGGGCATTTGCATTTCGCTCAGGTGGATCAATTCGATCAGTGGTGCTTATTCCTGTTTTTTTCTAGGAACGAGGGTTCAGCTCGGTTTCAATCGGGCCAGCTAAAGGGGAAGTGAATACCTCCTGGGATGGAAACACCATTACCTGGAGTCAATTCTCTAAAAAGATAGTAAACCAAGACAAAGAGACCTACTGAAATAAGGATGTTTGTCCTTTTCTTTTTCTACTTTGCTATATTCACTTTATTTGCATTCAAACTCTCCTCCAATTAGTTTTTGTAACACTTTTTAAATGTTTTTTTTTATATTTTATTTGATGTTTTCACGTTTTATTGGGTATTTTTAACCCTTATCTGAAACAAAGTTTCAGATTTTGCGTCATAAATAGTTGAATTTGCACAAATGGTAACAAAATCTTCAAGTTTAAGGGAAGATGAATTACCTTCTGTCGAGTCAAAGCCTCAATAACTATGGCTTATTATTAAACATGCTTCACAGTGAAACACTGAACCTAACCTGATATAAATCTGCATTGGTGTATTATTCCTGAGTATACCTCTGCAGTAACAGAATTTAGACATTAAACCTCTGTTTACATTCCCTGCACTCAGGGCCTGTTGATAAAGGAGGTGCTCAGGTGTAAACAATAAACTCCACCTGTGGTTGAAAAGTCTACGTACCTTCTTACATTGGATTATTTAGAGTGTTTTTATTTCTCCTGATGTTTAAAGGAAGTTCTACAATGCTTCTCTTTTAGTTGCTTGACTATTTATAAATACACTTGAAATTCTAATTTAATTTAATTTAAGTGTGTTATTGCTGCCTTGTCAGCGTTTACAAGTTTTTCTGGGTTTTGGCTGGTTTCAAGCAGTTTTCTAACCAAACGTGGTGCCAGCATTGTAAATCCCTTCCTCATGACTTTTTTGTTTTTTCACTCTGGTCCTTTTTGGCCCCAGTCCTCTGATAATCTGGAATCCCTCATGAGAATGGAGGTAAGTTTCAGGTGTTTAGCTCTCCATGTTGTGTAACTCCCCAAATAGTTTCTAGAGCTAGCTTTACTCATGTAGGTTTAGGTTTGATTAGTATTTAGAGGAGGTGAAAGTCATTTCTCTATTTCATATCCAAATATCTCCCCCCCTTAAAATGTGATATTCTTGACTATTTGATGCAGTTACATCCACACTGTCCTCTTACAAATAAACCAAGGTCACGTGACTCACAATGAGCTTGTTCATTGGACAGTTTAGCAACACGAAGCATTAATTGCACAGTTTTTTACTGACTCAAGACCGTTCTCACCGTGTACGCGGTATTTTTCTTCTCCCCCTCCGGTTTTAAAGTGAATCTTCATTTTGAGCATAAAAACATGAGCAGAAAGTGAAATGTCTGCATCTTCAGCAAGTTTTTATGCTTTGTTGAGGAAGATAATTTGATGTTTTGATAAAAATAAAATGCAAAGTGCAATGGAAACAGTGCTTAGAATAAATTGTGACGTACGTACACAAAGCATGTGACTTCCATTTTCCAAATTTCCATAAAAAAACTGCAGTACCTGGAAAGAACCCACACAGAACCAGACTGGGTTCAAAACAGTAACCTTCTTGCTTCGAGGTGACATTGCCAACCACTGCACCACCATGTCTTTATTGATTACTTCTTCCTCAGTGGTTTAATGACATCTGAATGTAGAGTTAGCCCCACCAACTGTTTGGTTGCAGATGCGTCATTTCTATATTTATGTCCCATTATGAGCCATGATAACACTTCAACACCATTGTCATAGAGATCTGGGATATTTGCTTATGAAGGGATCAAGTTTTGTGGCATCCGAAGCATTCTGTGTACGTTTGTCCGAGTAGTATTGACCAGTCGTGTTTGAGACAGGAGAGTAAAAGAGGAAGTGGAACTCATCGGCTGAAACACAATCTTACCTAAGAGTGAATGTTTCTTTCTCGTCGTTCTCAAGTTACTAATCGGACTGCAGAGGAAGTCTCGGCTTGTATATCTGTTATCTGTTTTCCGGATATCTGCTGGCTAAGCCCAAAAAAACACTTGGCTGTTTCCCCCAGAGACTAAATCGTCATCAGACGATGGCCGATTGGTTTCAGGATTGATCTGGAAGTGGATTGGCTCCACACATGCTTTTAGAGTTTGATGTCCTTATATTGTCACTGTATGTCAGGCCTTATGCAACATACAAACATATGTCATCATGTACCTTCCCCCCCATGCTGCAGCCTTTATTCTCTCAACATCATCCCGTGAATGCTTAGAGCACGCTTGACTGATTTCTTTAGAAAGCATAGCCACGAGCGGCAATTCAGCCCAAGCTGGAGTGCAGAGCATTATGCAGAGCTCACAGCACTCAGGTACAACGAGGGCAGCTTTGAGGAGAGACCGACCACTTCCTGCTTGTGTCTTGACCACAGGCTCTATCACAGCACGACTGTCTGCAATAAACTGTTTGCGGTGGCATCAGTGCAGAAATGTTTAAACTATTCACTCACTGTTGTAAAAGCCAACTCAAATGTACTGTCATTATTTTTAGTGTTTATTTTGAAAGAGTTTAAATTGAAGGAACAGTAGTTGCAGTGTTTCATTAATAAGCTGACTTATTACTGAAGAGTCTCTCAATTACTGGTGACTAAATATGGAAGTCATATTTTCAGTTTCACCAACCAAAACACTTTTAAATGTCAGTGTTGAGCCCAGAATCAGCAACTTATGATCATTTTCATCCCATTTTCTCTTCACTGTTAAATAAAACATGTTATGTGTTATGTAAACATCGCATGGTGGAACATTTGAATCGATGTTTTGTGTTGACACCATCGCATCCTCTCTGCTCTGCAACCTTTTTCACTGATTCTTTCACTTTATCGACTCTTTCCTGTTTGAAAACATGAGTTCGCTCTGATTTCCTTCCTCAATGTTGTTATTGTAACAGGAGTCTTCTTCTTCTGTCATGTCAAATGGGAAACTTGCATTGTGTAAAGGCTTTAATATACAGAACTGCATCACCAGCATATCTAACTGTGACTATGTCTGTACACGTATACAAAGGACTGAAATGATTAGGTGATTACTCGATCAATAGAAAATAATTTGAAAACAGTTTTTGCTTTTCTTTGTCATAAATGACACTAAGTAGAGCACATTTCAGACAGATTGTTACACATTTTTCAGTATTTTCTGACATTTACAGAGAAAACTGTCAATTAAACGAGACACTAATTGGCAGACCAATTGCTAATTGCCCTGCATACACACCACAGCTAGTCCTCTGCTCAGTATTTAACTGAAACAACAGCGATAAACTCGTGTTTGTTTCATGTTCTTCTTCTCTTTCCCTGCAGGACTCCAAACTGCCGCTGTCTCTGAGGAGCAATCTGCTGGACCTGTTCAGTCAGATCGAGAGAGAGTTTGAAAACCTCTACATAGAAAACCTGGAATGTAAGTCATCGCGAAGGTTTTAACTGTGAAATCACTTGTGTGGTTACGTTGGTCCAGTCTTTAGAGATTTCGAATTTTCAGCTGAACACCTAACCTGTTGTGATCATGGCGGTGTTGATGGCAGGGAAACCTGTGTTGACTCAAATAAAACACTTCATGATCAGCGCAGGGTGCACTTGTTCTCGTTGCTGTCAGTCTTTTAATATGTGGCCTGTTTGCCTCTCAGTGCGCAGAGAAATCGAAACGCTGAACGATCGTTTGGCTGCAGAAGGACAGACTTTCGAAGGGGCAGATTTAGCCAAAGGAGCTCTGAAAACAAAAGGTGAGACACAACATCTACGCTAACCTCTTTAGCTGTGGCCCATAGCTGCCAGTAGTTCCTCATATGACCCCGAGTGGTCCATAACCACGGTGTTCAGACACGAGCGCTGAGCTTGAAGCCTGGAAAGTTGGATTCTTACGTGGGTTAGGTTTAAACATTCTGTGCTCATTTCTGTGTTTTTATTAAATATTTATATCTGTCTTATTTCTGACGATCCACAGCAAGTCACAGTACCAGCCAGCTGTCACAAAAACTAAAGACGACCTACAAGGCTTCCACAAGCAAGGTAAATACTGTCTTATTTATTTATTGCGAGTCCAAAGACAAAGGAATAATCATTCATAAATGTATAAATCATTGAAGTCTGCTTGCATACTGTAGGTGATATTTATTGGTTTAATCAAAACATTGTTGAAGATGGTTTGAGAAAATGTTGATTTTCAAAAACTATCCATAACTTGTGTCATGGAAGGTGAAAATACAAAATCTAAAGAGGCTTAAATCGGCTTCATTGCTCGTCAGTGTTACCATCACATGTCTTTTGAATGTTAAAGAGAAGAACTGCTGTCTTTTTCCACCTTTTTGCTCGTAGCCGCGTTCAAACTCTTGCCATGCCAGAGTAGGTGGATCCCGCAACTTCAGCGTAACCAGTTGGGAGTTGTGGGGTGGAGACTCATGGGTAACTTGTTGATTTCTCCCCCTGTGTGTGCCAATATGCATGAACAGCCCAGCCAGGGGGTCGACACTCCCTCCCCAAGAGACTTGGTCATTCAAATGTAGGAGTTTGAGCTTTTCTATCAGTTTCTGTGTGAGATAAAATTAAAAAAACAACAACTTTATTATCTCACTAACAGGCTTTTTTCAGTTGCACCTTCTTGGTTTTTGATTTTAGCCACTTGTCGACATTCACATAATGGTACACTACGGAGACATCTTTAACATGAAGCAGTTGTTACCTCAAAATGCCTTTTGTGCCTTGATTAATAAAGTACTCAAGGTGGAGGAGCATTTGTTGACTGCTTTAGATCCTTGCTCAGTTAAGGCAGAGTGTGTGGTCTGCCGGAAAATGCTCAGCCATATCAGATTGTGCTTTTCTTATTAACCTTATTGGCTGTATGAAATTTATCAGGTTAAGTGGATTTAAGGGGTCAGTTCTCTGAACATCTCTTGCAAAAAAAAGGTTGCAATTGGCAGCCAGTTTGAGAAAGTGGCAACCAATTCTTTGTCTTCACTCGCCATCAGTGGAAACCCCAAAATAAATACATCTTTAAAGGTTCAGTGTGTAACTTTTAGGGTGATCTATTGTCAGAAACTGAATATATCTATAACTGTGTTTTCAATGATGTATAATCAACTTAAAAGACTAATTCTGTTTTTATTACCTTAGAATGAGTCTTTTATATCTATATTTGGAACAGGCACAGTTCTGGCTAACTGTGTTGTGTTTTCTTAGAAGTTTGAGAAGTGAGGTGTAAGCGGGGGGTAGTACACACTGTACCTTTTAAATGACTCAAAATATAAATGTGACTAAAAAGGGGAACATTATTTTGAGTTTTGGGAACTGAAACTTGGCAACCACTCTCAAAAAATAGTGCTGAGCTTGATAACTCATATAGCGATATATTGGGTCATAGTGTTTTTCATAGAAACACATGTTGGATTTGGGCTATTATAGGGTTGGAAGTTGGAAACCTTTCATGGAATTAAGAGGAATTTATGGGAATAAATGAATTGGGAATAAACCAACAAAACTGAAGGTTGGTTCCCCAGCTCAACTTCCCATGGAAAGTTTCTGGAAATTTGCCAGAAATATACTGGAAATTTGCCACCTGGTCTTTGAGGGACATGTTACAGTCGAATAAATAAACTCTGGTGGACAAAGTTTCTAAATTACCTCAAACATCTTTGGTAACTTTTGCAATTGTTTCCTGAACTAAGGCAGATTTCACGTACTGTGTGTTGATTTTAAATATCCATCTTTTAATTCATTTATCGATCATAAAACAAGCAACATCTTGATGTGGCTATGGCAGACTGCACACCGAAGCTGCATAGAGCATTAACTGCTGCGTGCGTTAGATTTACTCCTCAGCCAGTGACCTAAAGCTTATGTTGCGGTGCTTTTTCCTTAAACCTTCCAGCCCCTGTTGCTTTTTTTTTGTTTTGTTTTTAAGTGTTGCATCAATCATTCAGACACACAAATCACCGATCACCCAGATTCAGCTTTTAACTAAATTTACGCGCTGCATTACATGACAAACTTGGCCAAATCATGCTACGCTGAACAAAAACTCCACGCTGTTTTTACCTGCTAACGACCAGCCAACTCTGGTTCCCACCATGCTTAGCAACAGTATTTGTCATCACGTCTTCAGTGTCGGTTTTATCTGTTTTTATTCTGACCATAATTTATTGATTTCATATCGTTTTGAACAGAAAAGAAGAAGTGACGGAAATGCTCTGTTCTGTGTGTAGATGAATGATTCTCTATGCTCTCCTGCTTCCTTTCAGTTGGAACTTATTTAGTGGTCTGTGTCCAAAACGAACCAAGAGTCCAGTTTGTATCATCCCCATCTTTAATGTAAACACTTTGACCGATTCTTGATACAACTGATATAATAACAACTGATCGATTTCTTCTGCCTCACCGTAACTCAGTATTATTTTGCCCCCTCTTCCCCCACGTAGATTTCTCTTTCTTTATCGCGGTTTTGCATTTATAGTAATCCTGATATGATACTTAATGTGTCTGCATCTGTGTTGATACCAGGTCTGGGTTGACTGGTCATTGATGGTTTGTTTTAAAGCACTCAGAGCATCAGATTTCATGCCTAGCATGTGCTCAGACAGCTTAAAACAAATACCAATAAAGATTTATTTTTATTTTGAGAAATCCTCCTGAAACCCAGGACTGATATGAATAACGCTGTTGTCAACCAAAGCTTCTTAGCCCTGGCATACTACAAGGACCCTGCTGAGCAACTCCTCAGTTCTGCTGACCCGCTTCCTCCCTCCATCAGACCAGGGTTCCTACACAGCTTTGCATAAGTCTGAACAATTCAAACTGGATCATTTCCGGGCTTTAAAATGTTTGTGAAGTGAGCAACAAGTGTGAATTTGTGAACCAGTGTGTCCTCAAAACTTTATTGATTTGATTTAAACATTTAAAGTCACCAATTTGACCCCAAAAGAAGTCACTAAAAAAGTGTGCAAATGCTTGAACGTGTCACTTGAATCGCTCGACAAAAACACGTAGACGTAGAGTGAAATGTGTAGGAACCCTGTGAGGTTCAGCACGTGGCGTGGTCCCTCCGATTTCCTTCTGTGTTAACGCGAGTTTGATGTCGCTGTCAGATTGTGTCCAGTTTCAAAGCGACCACGTCCAGAGCGGTGTGCCAGCTGGTCAGGGAGTATGTCGGCCACAGAGACGGCATCTGGGACCTGAGCGTCACCAGGACTCAACCCGTGGTGCTCGGTACAGCGTCTGCAGGTACTTCACTCGCTTTCCTCCCCTCAATTTTCTTGTTTTGTTTTTTGGCCTCTAACACGTCTCATTATTCTGCTCTTTGCATCCTGATGTTGAACGATGATTTATGTTTCTTCTTTTGTTAAATTAAATGTCAGAGTATCTCTTTATTTTCAATCCCCGCAGAGAAAACAGTTAATTTCACGCTGGACTTACCTCATGAAGTTAAATCCTGAAGTTCTGTACACATCAAATCGTAAAAATTGTTAAACTCTATAAATCTAATGTTTTGTTTTTTCCTTCTTTTGTGTCGTTAACGTGTGTGAGCAGACCACACTGCGATGCTGTGGAGCATCGAGACGGGAAAGTGCCTCCTCAAATACTTGGGCCATCAAGGATCAGGTAGAGATAGAAACGTATATTTTTGAGAGTAAATCTAATTCATTAATATCGAATATATCGAAACACACTTCTACATCCACAGTGTCTTTTATAAAGTGATGTAATGCATCTACGTCTCTGTCTCCACAGTCAACTCCATCAAGTTCCACCCCACTGAGCAGATGGCTCTAACAGGTAACGATCCAGATCCAGTTAAAGTTCTCGGTGGTAGCGGCCACATCACTGGTTTATTTACGGCAGCATCTGCCGTGGTCACAATAAAATCTGCACAGTTGTCCCTATATATCAACTTGCACACATTCAAGTGAGAGTTGGACAAAGCTGCAAAACCTCTTGTGTTAAAATGAAGTTGTAAACAGCTAGGAGAGGTGTGAACACATCAACATTTGACTCACTCTGCCCTGAAGATCTCGTCATTTGTCTTTTTGCCTGTCCTCCTCAGCCTCTGGAGACCAGACAGCTCACATCTGGAGGTACATGGTCCAGCTGCCGACTCCACAGCCTGTCGCTGACATCAGCGTAAGCGTCAACTGGTTGAGTTTTTTTAACGAGTTGTTTGGACCTTTATGGTTTCTTAAACTTTATCCCCTCGTCCATCCCGACATGCAGCAGACACCCTGCGAAGACGACGTGGACTTTTCAGACAAAGACGAGGCCGACGGCGAGGTCGAGGGTCCGAACGACTGTCCTTCTGTCCGTACGGCGGTCACCACTCTGCGCAGCCATCAGGGCGTGGTGATCGCTGCCGATTGGCTGGTGGGGGGCAAACAAGTTGTGACGGCTTCGTGGGACCGAGCCGCCAACCTGTACGATGTGGAGACGTCAGAGCTCGTCCACTCACTCACAGGTAGGATAAAGAAATATTACAGCTGCCAACATCTCTGAAGCTGATTTATTTACATGGTTTATCTTGTTTGTTCATTTGACATGATCAGAAATGTAAAAGGTTTTTAACAGAGTTTGATGGATCAACTGCACATCGATCGTCGTATTTTCCATTACAGGAAAACTGAGCGTCTCTTCCGTTGCTGTTCGTGTTAGTCATCGCTGGCTGTCCTCTCTGAAATGTTCCCTCAGGATTGTTCCGGTCATTGTCCCGGTCATGCCAATAATAATACCGGTTGTGCTATTTAAAGAGAGTAAACTGAGGCACTGTCACAGACGACCGACAAACCAGCACACGAGAACTCAAACCCAAGTCGACCCACAAGCCGGAGCCGGCTCTCGCTTAGCTGCTGTCGACTCCTAGTTATTATTGAGTTACATTATGATTGAGTAAAAAAGTGTGTTTGTGTGTTCAGGTCATGACCAGGAGCTGACCCACTGCTGCACACACCCCACCCAGCGTCTGGTGGTCACATCGTCCAGAGACACCACCTTCAGACTGTGGGACTTCAGAGACCCGTCCATCCACTCTGTCAACGTGTTCCAGGGACACACTGAGTCAGTCCGACACACTATATAGAATATATACTAGATAAATAAGTCTGCCTTATTTATTATTTATCGTGTTATTTAAGAATTGTGTTTAGAAGAGACAAAACATCTTGATAACAGAGCCTCCTCCTTCATCTTCATCTTCAGTCTAAACAATCCTGTTTTTCTTCCAGCACGGTGACGTCTGCCGTGTTCACGGTGGGAGACAACGTGGTGTCCGGGAGCGACGATCGAACCGTCAAAGTGTGGGACCTGAAGAACATGAGGTCGCCCATAGCAACCATCCGCACAGACTCCGCCGTCAACAGGTCTGTGAACAAACCTACACATGAAAACACAGCGTGTGTGTTCACGTAGTGACGGACACCAAGAAGAAGATAGATGATTTTATATCGTTTACACGGTTAATAATCAGCTTTTTTGTGAACCAGGTGTAGGTAGACTATGGTGCTGAAGTGATAATCGAACCACAGAATAAAACTGTAGTCAAGAATCAATGATAGTTAACTATCCAAAATAACAAATATTTGCTGATTTTTAGATTCTTAAATGTGAGAATTTTCTGTTTTTCTCACTGTTGTCGGGTCCAGGATCAGCGTGTCGGTGAACCAGAGAATCATCGCTCTTCCTCACGACAATCGGCAGGTCCGGCTGTTCGACATGTCCGGGGTGCGACTGGCTCGACTCCCACGAAGCAACAGACAGGTCAGTCGGTGCCTCTGATTGGCTCCTCGCAGATCATTCTGTTGTCATGACTTCGCGTGTCTCCGTCCTCGGTGTTGAACAGCTGCTGTGTTGTCTGTCGTGTTTCAGGGTCACCGGCGTATGGTGTGCTGCTCCGCCTGGTGTGAAGACAACACCTCCTGCAACCTGTTCACCTGCGGCTTTGACCGGCAGGCCATTGGCTGGAACATCAACATCCCCGCCCTGCTGCAGGAGAAATGACCTCCACCTCGTCCTGCTGTCACCTCACAGTGATGAAACTCCACCTAAAGTCTGTTGTGGGAGCATCAAACGCTCACATCCTGCAGGCTTAAAAAGGCGGCTGTAAAAAGTTTAGTTTGATGCTTCT
Organism: Larimichthys crocea; assembly: GCF_000972845.2. Lineage (NCBI taxonomy): Eukaryota > Metazoa > Chordata > Actinopteri > Sciaenidae > Larimichthys > Larimichthys crocea. The sequence continues at coordinate 5,364,693 of NC_040012.1, forward strand.
TTTTGTCACGTGTCGTAACCGATCTCTCTCAACGAAAGATAAACCTACAGACCTTTACCAGCCGTCTTTTGAGTCTGCAGGAGGTCGGTGTTTGACGCTTTGAAGCTCCCTGAGGTCTGACCTGCTCCAGACTGAGGGGCAGAGAAGAAAAAGGACTTGCGCTCGCTGTCTACTGAATCTGTCACGCTCTCTAACTCACCATGCCGATATGTTTTAAAAAGCACATAGACAAGAGTTAGAGCAAATCTAATCTGTGCCACTAACAGCAGATTTTAATGCTTTAAAGGAAAAATCCACTAGTTTTGTATCACGTTGGTGCTTTTCAGGAGTTCATCTGTGACTATTTACCTTCTGCTTTACTTAAACCTCCTGATGTCTATGATTGGCAGCTCAAGAAAGAAGCACACACGCTCTTTTCTTTTGACGTTTTCTGCTTCTGGTGACAAAACATAAAGTGTTTTAAATTGTGTTTGGCTAGTTTGATGTTAAAAGTGGATTTTTTTTCCTCTTGAATTTCATTCCAAAATGTTTTGTTTGGTACTTGAGATTCATTGCTTAAAGGGCCCGTTTGGGTGTTTTGAAGTGGAGTCGTACGAGGTGGCTTTGCATTGTCGACAGCGGTCAGCATGAACCCGGTTTGAAGAAACAGAGCTATGAACTGGACAGGGTCAGCAGAAAAACATATTTTAGCCACAGTAAAAAAATCTGTATCTGTTTATGTGTACGCTTTATTACGAATATTTTCACCGCTTCACCTCGCTGTTAGAAAGCCTTTTTTAACCGTGGAGTTGCTTGGTAGAAATGTGGTAGTTCTGCAGTTAGAGCCAAAGAAAACGCCATCTGACGGCGAGGTGAAGCGGTGAAAATATTCTGACTATAGTCTACACTTAAAAGGTGATTTGTTTTTCTGCTCCATGCCTTCTTCTCCAATCTGGGGACTGTGCATCGCTATGTCACACAACTCCACTCCAAAACACCCGACCTCTCCCTTTAACGTCTGTATTAAACATAATGCACCTTTTTGTTTGGAAGAAAAACAGCAGTTGTTACTGCTTCTGTAAATATTCAACGCAGTCAGAAGCTGGTGAGTTTCAGCTGGTAGGATTGTTGTCTGCACGGCACGTAACACCGTAGCACGTAAGAGGCTTCATGGTCCTGGTCTGCAGTAAAAATGTGTGTGCTGGCAGCAGTGTTAGTACTAGAACAATTTCTCTCCAGTCTGGATGTTGTGAGCTCTAAAAACAGTCGAGGTGTCGTACTTCGTATCACGGTCCTGCGTGGCTTTCAGACTGAACCTACATCTTCACGTCCAGGCCTATAAATCCATGTACACCCTTGTGTATATATCGACGTGTACTACGTGTAGGTTACGGTCAGGTTTAACCTTCTAACATACGAAACTTAAGTGGAGTTGTACAGTCTGCTCGCTTTAGGGTTATAAATTCGATCTATTTATTCCAGATTTAATAGAATTTGTCTTTTTGAAGTCAAATTTTTCCATTTTAGATATATTCAAAATTGTTCCATCCATTTAGGTCTGCAGCAGCTTTGTGTCCTGCCTCTGTTTCAAAAACAAAACTTGTCCCAGATAAAGGAAATATTCTTATTTAGTATTGTCTTTACTCCAACAGAGAGAGGGGGGAGAAGAATGATCAAACCAGGTTACAACAAATAAATTACTGTTAAAATAAATGTAAATAGAACCTGCTAGACCTAACCTGTGTGTTTGAAATGTTTGAGTTCTGTCTGAAAGTCGTCCAGGATGGTGATATGTGTGAGAGCTACTGAAACTCCTTTTTCCTGCTCCCAGTGTTGTGGTTTCTCTCCAGTACTGACACTGGTGTGTGTTACAAACTGAATCTCCTCTCTCATACGTCTGCTTCGTCTCCTGTGTGGAGACTTCAGTGTTTTTGGGTGTTCTTTATTGACTGAAACGTCTACAGTGTTGGTCCCAGTTGTAGGTTTTCTCTCCTGTTACGACCTCCCACATGATCTTTAATGTGACTGGTCACTCTGCTCACAGTGTCTGGATTTTTGTTTCTGTAAAGCCATGAACCAGCCACTGTGTGTCTAGTAGACAAAAGAAGTCGACTCCCTGCCACGTTGACACTTTATAGAGGCTGATAAATGTGCAGACATACGGCACTCTGTTTTGTACTGAGACGTGTGCAGGGAGAGAGCGGGATCTCAGTGTTTGTGTGCGCAAATGAATTCTTTAGCTTCTAAGAGTAACACCTGTTGAAATGGTTGCTAGGCAGGGCTGGGTACCGAGAAGGACTAGAGTATACACTCAAAGCTCTTTTCACTGTAGACACTTTACCTGGAACCGTTTTAGAAAATAAGAAACTTCAGCTGTGATTTGACCGGAGGAAGTCTAAATGTATTTTTCAGGTTACTGATGTGTAAAAAGTCCCGGGTAGCACTTTACGATGCACCCAAGCCGTTGCTGTAGTAAACTCGATTACTACAGCATACGGGAAGCGAGAGCTAGTTGTGACTAGTATCAATATTCGGGAAGCGTTTTGTGATGTTTACTGAAATTAAAGTATCGACTTTGTGACTCGTGAATAAGAGAAACAAAACTTTTTGCTAATTGATTCAAGGATCTTCTGCACCGAATCAAGCAAATCAACAAACAGTTAATTGCTGTAGGGAGCTTGATCAACTGATCATTTTTAATGCAGTGAGAGCACCATGATTATCTGTGTTTCAGATATTAATCCATGAACATGCATTACCTTCATTATGACAGGCAGCAAGAATAACTTTAAAAAACTGGCAGCTGCTAGTTGTAAAGTTTCTCAGCTTGTTAAATAAAGTTGTGCACTTCAGTTACAGTCTGCAATTTAAGCAAGAATAATAAAAATAAGATAATAGTAAGTGAGAATCTATTGGTTCCATTTTTTGAGCTTAAACTTGCAGCAACTTATTCTGCCCAATTTTTCCAACAAGGTTTGTTGTGGCACGATAAAATCTGTCTTACACTGTAATAAACTCTTGGTACTGTAGTGATCATTGGACCAAACTCCCACCAAGCCTGTAGAGTCCTTTTTAAAGTAGAGAAAGTGTGACGAGGGCTTTATTAAATGAACTCAATCATTGAATTAAATCGGACATATTTGGTAACTTAAGGCCAACATTCGCTCGGACGCCCAGCCCTGCCGTCGTACCAATACTTGACATGATTGTAAATGAGTTAATCGCAGTGCCCTTTAGTCATTAGTGTTGAAACACTGTTGTTGGGGATTCTTGTTACGGTACTTTAAAACAAAAAACTAGTGAAATCTCTGAAGAGTGTCGTGATGCGTTTGCTGTCACCCTGCTTTGCTTTCCCACTGCCACTAAAATAACTCTGCCAAAGCTGCATTCAAGTGAATGGGAGAGGCTGTAATGATGTGTGTGTGTGTGTGTGTGTGTGTAGGTGTGTTTGAGATGATTTCACCACATCACAAGAACAAAGTCTGTGTGTCCGTGTCCGTTTGTGTGGTGATAAAAATCAACGTCTAAAATAAAACGTGGTTAATGTTGTGATGACGGGCAGTTCGAGGTTTTTCGACTGCCGTTCAACCGTCGTACTTCCGTCGTACTCAGCATGTGTGCAGTAACACGACGAACAAGCACAGTTCATTTCAAACTGATCGTTTCTGAGTCTAGCTTTAGATTTGTGAAGCTGGTTTGTAACAAAAAGTGTTCTTTCAAACAAGTACAGTGTCATGATGAACGTTTCTCCCTGCGGTGGGTGAAAAGCACATTTTTCTTTGGTGAATACCCACAGTTATGTGTTTGGTAACACTTTACAGCTGCCTTTTTGCAGTGTATTAATGTATTTCTAATATTAAAAAGTAATTATAAACACCATGTTTGTTCAAATAAATTGAATTTTGACAGGTGTATAAACAGCACAATTACATTTAAGGTCAAATAAATGTAGATTTTCACTAAAGTGATGACAGTACTTGCCAAAAGGCAAATGTAAAGTGTTGAACTCCGTAACATTTGTATCGTATAAATTGTAATATATGAAGAAAGTAGCTGGTTTGGCTGTATAGTGTATTTCAGCTGCAGCAGTTTTATTAGCCTTTGTAACTTGATGACATGATCCTGCATTTACTTTGTTTTTATTTTGTGTAAATCTTTTTTTGCTTCATGATGGATGATTTTAGTTATTCTGCCGAACGCTTTACATTCACATAAGACAAAGTTTATTTTGTCATTTACACCAGGGATGGCGAAAAAAACGGTTTTGCAGTCTGATGCAAATGAATAATTAAAAGTAATAATAATAATAATTAAACATGTCAGCTGCAGACTGAACTTTCCTAAAAACAAGAAGTCTGTGGAGGTTATCAGTCATCCAGCTTTTTGAGGAGAGTTTAATCTGAGGCAGGTCGACTTAGTTGTAGATCTGTGAAGACGTCTCAGTTCTCCTCTGAGAGGCTTCTCCAGTTCTGACTGACTCATGAGGAGATCTGAGTATTTAGCCTCAGCAGGATCGTAGAGTCAGCCATAGTTTCCACCTGGTTCGTTAGTGGTCGTTGTTGTTGTTGACGACTGTCGTCAGGGTCGTTAAAGTCACTTGAGTTCCAGTGTGAATGATGGTCGTTGGAGTCCAGGTGACCTGAACGACTGTCGTTCACACCTGACCTCAGGTGACTTTAACGACCCTGACGACAGTCGTCACAACAACAACGACCACTAACGAACCAGGTGGAAACTATGGCTGACTTAACGATCCTGCCTAAGCTAAATACTCAGATCTCCCCATCAACGTCTTCACAGATCAAGTAGAAGAAAATATCTTTCTTGCATGGATTTATTTATATTACTTTTCAGGTGTTATATTTTTCACTTTAGTCTGACTACCTGACAAAGTTCCTTCAGTGATTCGTGGCTTTATTTTCTCTTTATTTAAGACAATTAATGTATTTTTCCTCAAATCCCCTCGATGAAACAAGTCGTCCCTGGTTTAACTGACAAAACGTGTTTGTGTGAATAAAACTTATAAGCCGTGTGTTTGTATGTGTGTGTGAGGATGTTTGATCTCTAGTTTATCCAATGTTGTTTTCTCCCTTGCGGACAAATTTCACTGCACTGAGCCACTCTGCCGCCACGTCCATAACTCACCTGTTTTAACCGAGCGTTCACATCGTAAACCAGATCGCATCATCACTGAGCATCGACCATCTCAAATCCACCGTCGTGAAGCCTTGTTAAACTGTGGCTCCTTGCTGTTAACAGTGTTTTGTGTGATCAAAGTGGTTGATGTGGAACAACAAACACCACAGTTCAGTTCTCAGAAGAAATAATAAAAAAAAAAAGATGAAAACTTGTTGGACTTGACAGCAGTTTTGTGGATTGTAGCTGTGTAATAAGGAACAAGCGTCTGCTTGTGGAATCAGAATAAACCATTCGTGCTGTTTGAACGTTTTCAGTGTTTTTTTTTGGGTGTATGTTATTGTCTTTAAACTCAGTCAGCTGTACGCTACCTGCTGAGTTAATGATGAAAGTGATGTAGTTGCTAAGGAGTCGGTGGAGACCAAACCAGAACTAAAAGTAGACCGAATATTGGATTTAATTTGTGTCAGCTGGTGCTGGATGTAGAGGTGGTCAATTCTGCTAAAATATAAGCAAAAATACACAGTACAAGCTAAAATAAGTCAGTAACTTGTATTTATATATACTTTACGTGTGTTTTAATTCATTTTGATTCTTTGAACAGTGACAGCCACACGTCTTGTACCAAAGCACTCCTGCATTTCAAGTTTAACTGGAGACACAAGGTTTTCTGCACATGTATAACATCAATATAGTGTATTTTAGTGTTTCGAAAATTTCTAATTTTAACAGGCTCATTTATTTCCGATAAATACATTTGTCATTATGACATCTGTCACAAAATGACGATGCTGTGACCCTGGAAGTGGAAGCAAATATTTTCACACACAGATTTGAGCTTTGACTCTGATGTGATAAGTGATACACAAACACCAAAACTAACACAAATAAGAGGATTTATTCCGAGTGATAAAAACAGTCATGACCAATAGAGACTACATCCATTCTGCATACCTAATCATAAAAGTTTACAGAGCATTCAAACCAGTGGCTTTCAGTAGAAGTATTTTTTCACATTCCTTACCTCAGAAAACTTTTCTATAAGAAGACACACTGACTACACAAGAATAACGAATTTTTATGGAAATAAAAGCCTTTGGGATATTTGTAACTAAATTAATTGTTTTAAGCGATAAAAGGAGAAATCCAGAGGACAAAAATGAAGAAAAACAGTAAACAAACAAAACCCCCACAACTTGTAATGCACACAATGTCCCGCTAGGTGGCAGCGTGACCACAATCCTGAGCCTCATATACACTCTGACACTGTTCACAATGCAGGAAGGTGGAAAACTTTAACAAAATTCAACAGGCGAGACTAAGTTACATCAAATTATTCAAACACATTTTCTAAAAACTAAACAAACAAAAAACTAAGCAATAAATTAAAACATGACTTTCAGTTCGCTCATGAAGGAAACCTGTAAAAAGCAATACAACTGATTTTGCTTCACGGTCCATCGATATGTTGTATTAATCACATTCTGGGGGATATACATCTGCTCACACACTCACACATTGTGGGCACTCACCTCCCATGCGGGGACAAAGAGCTGGTCGTCTCAAGGTAAATTTTAAGGTTACTTGGTTTTTGGTTAAGTTTAGAGTACGGGTAGAGAGTAGGCATGTAGTGATTGAAGTCAGAGTTGATATAAGTCGACGAAAGTGACAAAAACAAGTGTTTTATCTGTGTGTATGTGTGCTCCTCTATGAGTGTTTGTGGGGACCAATGTGAGCTTTAGACCGTACAAGTGGGGACACTATCGGATAGTGAGGACCTCACTTTTACAAAGGGTTCATTGGGGGTTATTGAGGGTGTAGATCACTTACAAGTATATAAATAAAAAACATATACACACAAAATTAAATGGGATGAATGGAACTGTACTTTCTTTGGGTATCTAAAGAACATTCACACTGTGGCAGCAAACACGACCCTTGACCCTACATTCACATTCACTACATCAACTCGAGAGTGTGAAATCTCCCATTATCCTTATTTGGGCGCTTACAGAATTATTTCAAGATTGTTAATAATCTCTATAAACAGATATCTGCACATGAATGCAGAATCTGTAGGCAGGGAGTGAATATTTGGCAGCCTCCTGGTTTCAGTTTGTAGTCCAAGTAGTACTGACCGATCACATTTGAGCAGGATTTGGTTGCATGAAGGTTAACAGTCCAGGTAGAAAGGGAAAGAGGCAGAATGCATTGGCTGAAATACAATCTCAAAACCTGTCAGCTATCTGTCTGACATCGCCGATGGTTACGCCAGAAAATATTGGCGGTTGCCCCCAGAGACTAAATAGGTTCCAAGCATGTTAGCCCAGTGTAGTCACAGCCGATAATTTGAAATGAATCCTTGATTAACTTACATATTTGGAGGCATTCATCAATGTATAAAACCAGAAACTGTGCATTTGTATGTATTGTGTTTTGGATCTAATTTGGATTTTCGTAGACATTGAAGATCGTAGCTATAGCGTTACTGCATTATTAGTGCTTGACACGCATTTACACAGCTCTAACTGTGCAGTTGATACTTTCTAGGTTAACAATTAGCTTTAACAAGTAAAATTTTTACTCAAACACTGTGTATTGCTTACAGAGCTGAGTTTAGCAGCGTATAGACTACTTAAGCGAACATTAAACACTAAGAAGTCTACTCCAGCTTTTGCTTAAATTTGATTTACTTTTCTGTACACGGTGTGCTTGTTTGCATAATAGATATTTACTTGTCTGTCCCAGATAAATGGTGAAAGACCCAGACCTCTTCCATCCACAATGTGCTCACAAAGAAAAACATACTATAATCCACCATATTCAGCCGTTTACACACTGACGTTGAAGTGTCCCAGTTCTGGAGGTTTTCTGAGCCACGTTCCCAGTCCTCCACCCTGCAGAGCGCCGGTAAACTGCTGCATCGCCCTTTGGTAGCGTCCGGCAGCTATCTTGGAACCAGAATACGTCCCTGAAGTGGGTTCTGCACCGTTCAACTGAGAAGTTGAGACAGAAAAAGATTTGCAATCATACTATAATAATACACAAGTAAATAATTATGTTCATAAGATATTCATAGAATTTGAAATGTTGGTATGAACACCAATGACACTCCAGCGAGTGGTGCACTCATCAATTTGTGTTTTAAAAAGGTTCATGTGAGTTCTCAGCTAAAAATAACATTTGTCAGTCGTGTGTTGGACTGTTCAGCTGCCTCAGGATGACACCTGTCCCATGAAAATGACACAGTGGACATTTTGACTTGTCAATGCAGGAAAAGCACAGGTGTAACTAATAACATTAACCCTTAACGTTTCCCCGTAAACCACAACCAACGATTCAGCAGCTGGGACCTGGAGCCGACACGTCTAAATGGTCGATAATGTTATTGGTCACAGCTATGTTTGACTAGTAAGAAGATCAGAGATGAGAAAGATGTATTTAGCCTCCTAGAGATGTCTAAGGAAGCCCACCTGACAAAAACAAAAATCAATTTATGTTTCACTGTGTTTTTTTATTTCTGTATTATTTGGGGAATGTTTAACCTTCACTGTGCAGAATGATGTATGAATTTGAGACTAGAAAGCTGTTTAAGACAAAGCAATAGATGTAATTTTGATCATTTTTTACCAAGGTAATTGAATGTTTTTTGGAAAGATGGAAACATTTTATTCTCCAAAAGTTATAAATATAAGTGAATAGGCCTTTTGACTACAGATATTATGACTTGTCATAGCATAAAAAGTACAGGTATTACTAAATTCACTCTTGCATTTTTATTTGGGACTCTTTAATTCCCAATATTTATTTTTTTTAATTGGTAAAAATCCAACAAATAAATGCTTTGACTTTGATTAAAGTGTAAGTTATGACTCACTATGAGACCTCGGGAACAGTGGCTGTAAAGAATCTCAACTTAAAGGTCCAGCTTTTTTATCAAATCTTTCAACCACACAACAAAGTCTTTCTAATATATCAGGAGGACTTTCGAGGTACTGTGTCCTTCAGTCTTTGTGTCTCCGTCCTGTCTCCTTCTGTTTGTCTGCGTCGTGTCTTCCATCTGATATTTAGAGCAGCTTTTTTTCTCACAGTGAGTCCAGTTGCTTTTGTAAATAATTCCGACTCTGTCTGCCTTCATCAAGTTTTAAACCGAGACCGTTTGGTCCGGCACAACCCACTCAGCATGCATATTTTAATTCACAGTGGAAATTAAACCCTGATTTTAAAAAGCATCGTTATGATGCGGTGGTTTGGTCTGAGACAATGCTCTGAGACTTTTTAAGGAAGACTGATTGCTTCTGGGTAATAAAGAAGTTGTTAGACCTCAGGCAACGTCTTATCGCTTGTTTTATTTTAATAAGCTAACTCCCAATGCTGATGCTACAATAATGAACTGTCGCTTCCTCTCCCTGCCTGAGCCTACTGGTGCGTCTCCAGACGAGGTTCAGTGTTTCCGGCCTTTGGCTGACCTGCTGCTGCAGCCTCTGCCAGCGGCTGAACATGGACCGCCTGCAGAGCCGTGACGGTGTCCTTGAGTCCTGCCTCCTTCCTGTGGAGGTGCTGATCTCCTCCAGGCCTCCGTCACCACAGCTCCAGTTCACGCTGACGTTCGGCGCCTTCCCTGCCGGCCGAACATCGCTGCCGCTCAGACCTGTGAGGAACCCACAAGGAACAGTTACTGCGACGTGTTTTCTCACAACACATGAAACTGCAAACGTCCACTTGAGGCTCCAGAAGTCTCCATAAGTCCCCATGTTCAAATGTCCAACTTCACAGCAGAAATAAACATGTTTACAGCCTGGTACAACAAAACACTTTGGACCTACAGCTGAGCAGCAGCTGCTGTCGTCGGTATGGGAATGGCAGATGCTTGACGGGCGCGAGGCGGCGTGCCATGGCCCGGCCCAGGTGACCCGTGTGGCTGAGCGTCCCCACTGTCAGACTGTGCAGGTAAACTGGCTCCACCAGGTGAGACAGGAGTGCACCCTGAAGGCCCACAACACTCCACCTGTTGAGACAAACAAGTTACCATGGCAGCTTAACAGAAGATTTTCATTCAGTTTCAAAGATGTTTACCAAAATAAAAGCATGTTGATTGGTTGTTTGGCTTGTAAACCACTTTAAGTGAAAACTTGTGACATGCTAAGATGTACATTAAGTAAAGTTGGTTTAAGGTTTAAGCAGGAAGTCATCTGCAAACAGTGATGTTGATTAGAAACTCACTTTGCCATCTTGTCAGTGCAAGACTTGGTGACGAGAAGTTTACCCGGCGCCACACCATCCCATTTCTGATTGGCTCTTCGCGCTGTGATAGGCAATGTCCCCTCGCCTCCGTCCACCTTCACCCTGAGGTGACAGTGGAACCTCCTGCTGGGATCTGACACAAGAAGAAGAAGAAGAAGACTTATAACTATGACTCTCTACTGACAGTGTGGCTAAAGAGATTGGTCTGTTGGTCTGCCATCATTTTGTTCCAGACTGAAACTCGTGGGTGACGTCATGGAGACTTTGTCCATGTTTTATACATTCTTCCTCTGCTATGATGGACCCTCACTTTGTATTTGTTGTGTGCTTTAGACAAAACGTCTCGCTCTTTGAATCTCACGGATCATCTGAGACTAAAATACGAAGTTTCTCGTGGATGTTTTAGATCGCTGAAACATTTTCTGCACCAAGCTTCAACGTAGCTGCAGAAATTATATTAACAGATAATAATTTAATGACATTTTATTAATTCACCTACAAGAAGCTTAATGAAGACAGAAGTAATGGTATTTATTAATTAATGTTTTCATAGAGCTAAAGTGTTTCATGCTGGATTTTACCTTTAAAAATGAATGAGCCTGTCTGAGGTTTGTGCAGCAGCTAAGAACAGAATATAAATAGCTGCAGAACAAATAGATATTACAGATATAATGCTTCTTCATACAAAACAACAAGTGTCAGTATCATCATCATGATCACCGCCATCTAAATGTGTTCGTCTCACATGCGGCTGTGGTCTCGTACGGGCAGTTGAGTCGAGCGTCTCCACACGGCGACGAGCTGACATACATGTGAAAGAGGACGCCATCCTGCAGTCGGAAGATGCCACCACCACCACCACTGCTGCCGCCACCGCCTTTATTTGGTATGAAGATGGATTGTTCCTCACAGTCTGCTGACTCACTTCAAAGAGGAAAGAAAACGACATCTGGCAAAAGACTGACATTTGCTTTGGTTATTTTGAGGTGTTGGGATTGTGGTTGGGCCTGCTGCTGTGGTCCTGCTTGATGCCTACTGCCAATACTATTGATGCTATTATCATTATTATTACTACAATCAGTCATATTTCTACTACAATCATAGTTGTAGTTATCATTACTAGTATTTTAGTGCATCTTCGGTTGGTCGTTGCCAATGTCCATCCACCATGATCAAGGTTTCTGTCTCTTAAAAGAAGATCTTCCTTGCTACTATCGTCCAAGTACTTGCTCATGGTGGGAACTGCTGGTTCTCTATTAGTTTCAGGAGAACACTGAAGATAGCCCCCAACAAATGCAAATATGTCCTCCAGTTTGAGAAACGATTGATTAAAACTACAGTGAGCAGCTGTTTCAGGAAGTTTCTGCAGCTGTATCAATGGGTTCGGAGCTAAGACAGGATGTCAGAAAGATTGATTGAAAGATTGAAAGACACATTAAATTGTTGGTTTAGGGTTTGTGGTACAGAATTAGTGAGTGAATGTTTCAGGGTCGTGGCCGTGGATCATTACCAGAGCAGCAGCTCCAGCTGAGCATACAGGAATCGAACCAGCGCCCTCCGGCTGACGACTTCAGCGTGGCAGTCGGTGAGCGTACCGCCGTGATCACTAACGTTGTCCGAGTCCAGACACTTAGTCCCCGTGGCCAGAGACACAACCTGGGCTGATCTGAGGTCAAACCCTAGAAAAGAAATGGAGGATGTGGGGAAAAGGCAGACAAATATCTACAACAGCTCAGACGATTGGCGACTTGTTGATGCAAATGATTGGCTCTCTGATGGAACGAGACGTTCAACGGATGCCTAATTTGACTCTCAGAGCAGCAAAACAAGACATTTCCTCTTAACTCTCCTCCGCCTCGGCGTCCCGTCATATCGAGGACGTTGGCGGGCTGAGATGAGCTAATGAAAAGTGTATGACTGAACAATCACTCCAACGCCTCAAAAACAGGCTGCTGTGCTGCAATCTGGCTCCATCAAAGATTCACAGGACGGTAAAGATGACTGCCTCCTCTCTGGATGTGCAGGGTCATTCAGAGCAACTTGTTAGTTTGAATTGCAGTGATACACTCTTATGTAAGAGGGATTGTTTTTATCCAAGACGACTGTTTCAGAGGTGTGTGATCTTTTTAGAAGCTGTAGTTTGTGTTGCTGTTGAACAGTATTACATTATACTGACAGGTGTCTCTATTATCTTGTTTGCATTAATGAATGAAGGCTCCTCCACTCACCTCGGGTCATTACAATCCCCGCCAGGACTTTGTGACGGGAGTGCGAGGTAGAGAAACAACTGTCCGTCAGCTCCGTGTATTTCTCTCTCACCAGGTGGAAAATGGACTCTGCGAAGAACTGCAGAAGAAGAAATGTAGAGACTCTGACGACTGTTTGGACTATTTAGATCAGAAGTTTCCAAAGTCTGAAAGTTTTATTGATTATTTTTTTACATTTTGGCACATTGGTGTCATCAAAAGGAATCCAAATTAGCTAAATAGCAGTTCCTGTCGATCATAACCATTTTAACACAACATTTCCAAATGCCAAAGAGAGCAAAGACAACATTTTCCTCTATAAATCGTCTCTATTTACTAAAAACATTTTATTTTAAACATACATTGCATGAAAAGTTGTCAGGAGATATATATATACCTGAGGACATTGTGACTTCTGCTGTCTTGCTGTCCACACACACAACAGCCACCAAGAACACAAGTCTGCAGAGATGCACCAACAGCAGTGACATCTGCCTGGACAACGAGTACGAGAATCTCTGACAGTCTGTCAATGATGTCCGAGTTTTCTCACTCGAAACTGTGCGGGGGAAGCGTTGTCACATTCCCACTTGTCAAAAAATGCCTAATTATATTTTTAGAGGACTGTCAGTCTTTTGGCAGACATGAGAAAATTACCGTTAGTTGCTATTCGTGGCAAAGTTCAGCAAAACAAGGCGAGAGAGGAGCGTCAAAACAAAACAACTGTTTGGAGACATAATTGGAGGAAGATTCATATATCATATATCCCCAGAGCTAAATGTTTTTTAATTTTTTTGACCATCAGTCTCTTTTCTCAGTTTGGAGGAAGACGATTAAAAGTCTGAATTAAGCTCTTTACTATCTGCAAATAATTCATGTTTGATAAATTTGTAAGTGATGTCTGGGTAAACCAGACTTCCACTGATGGTCTAAACTACTTAATGTACTCTCATACATGATGATTAATTAGAACAATGTGTTTTATTGAGCTTTAATTACATGAGGAATAAAGTTTCTTCAGCCCTTTTGAAGTCCTGCCTCTTCCGCCTCCTGGCTAATCTTAAAAAATCAGCAAAGACGTGGACCATCGATGGTCCTGAGGTCCTAGTTGCTCAAACAAGACATCTGTAATGGTACCTTTACCCGTCAGTCAAGGCACATAAACTTTATGCTTTGGATTCAACAACTCTCTACCAGCGTTATTTTAGTGTTAGACGAACAAAGGAATGAGGCGAACATGAAGATTTCTCACTAAAATAAGAGCCGAAGTCTGACGTGTGTGAAAGGACTTTAGGACCTTTAAAATCCAAACATGTGTAATGTATGAGTATAATTTCAACTCTTCATGTCACTAATCACCTCAAACACAAAGAAACATGGACATAACTTCAGTGTCTGTCTCTGAGGAGTCTCTTTGTGGCTCTCGTTTTGTACGAGCAGGTGTTTCTTTGAAACGAAACTCTCCTGCTCGACGTTTTCTGGATGACAGTGGCACAAGGTCGTGTGTAATGAGTGTGTTAAACAATTATCTGTCGGATTATTATGCTCTTCACACCGCCTTCTCGCTCCACCTCAATCTCCTTGGTCTGCTGCCGCTCCTCCTTCATCCCTAATGTGCTGTAATAATGTTCATTAATGCGTCACGCCGCCTGACAGACAGTTCGTATTGAAGGGGAGATGATGCCAAATGATCAGTTGGGGGAGGCTGTAGATAAAAATCTAGACAAAGAGGAGGAGGGGAGCTCCGGGAGACTGTTAAGTTTTGGTGTATCGGCCTAAAGAAGGGTAAGAAAATCAACCGTTTTTCTATCCAAAATGTTACCTCTGCATCCTCATATCTGTGGATACTCTCATCAAATCTGCCCCAGGGTTTAATAAAATATCTACATGTCTGTCTTTGCATATTTGGATGACGGTGTGTTTCTGTATTAGTCGTGTTCAGTCACCCCCTTCAGCTCTGCGGAGTCGATCTTGGGAGACAAATCTTCTTGCATTCATAAAGCACGACAGCAAAAGACGCAGAGGACAATTCTCGGAGGCTCCGAGACATAATGAAGTTGTTTAGATGCTACAGACGAGCGTACAGGACTCCATCCAGCTCTAAGGCCTCAGGACATGATGGCCATGCTGATGTGCAGGGCTGCACTCCATTTGGTAGCATACGGCGCACCTCGGACCCATTTATCCAGACCATTTAGAAGACGGTCGAGAGCTAAAGAGATACAGGACGAGCTCGGTGTCACCGCTTGAAGCTGAAGACTCAAAGTAAAGAGGGAAATGTGTCTTTAACATGTGACAGACATTTACTGATAAATTACTTCCACGCTACAAACAAAATGCTGAGCAGACATCTGGAAAAAACATCTTACAGGTTTTTCATAGGTGCTCTCAAAAAGAAAGATTTGATTACACCGCTTTGCATATGCAACCTGTAAGGGGGCCAAAAGGACACAATACTAGCAATATTACGTATGCATGGACGTGTACTCGAGTACTCGATCTGAATGTGAGTATTACTTCAAGGTATAGAGTGCTCCCATTTTTTATATAGCAAAACTGATAGATCTGTGCAGCCGCACACTCGACTGTAGAACAGTCGTTGCCAGAGGGTTTGTTGTAAAGTAGGAGGCCCTCCCACACAATGGTTTCCCATGACAGATGCAGACAAAAGACATTTTATTAACTACATAATGTAATAAAGCCGTAATGCAAATGTTTGCCTGTCATTACTGCGTTAACCTAAATTTATGGATGTTATGGAAATACAACAGAAAACACAAACAGACCCGTGATCAGCGCCATCAAGCAGAAGCTACCGACCAACATAACAGACAATGACAGTAAACAAACAGGGTTTACATAAATGTGGAAGTTAGATTTTTATTTTGCAAGTACTCGAATATGGAAATAACTTGAGATGCCAATCGCAAATAACTAGAGAGGTAAAAAAGCCAGCGGAATATTTAAATGGAATTACCAACGACATGGAGAGAGAAACTTATGAGGTTCAACACTATAATGAGATCTGGACTAATCCCAAGCTGCGTTCAGTATTTTTGCATGTAGTGTTGCAGGTATTTGGTCATAAACATTCATATCTGACTAATCTTGACCTGCTGGTGGCGCTAAATGAAAACCAAAAACAAATCTTGTGCCAATCAAATGCAGTTTGCAGCTTTGATAATCAACATACATCTTTAAATCTACTGTATATGCTGTGTTGTGTTAGCAGAAGACTGACCTACTCACCTGAGGTAGCTGATTTTTGGTTCTGCAGCCCTGGAGGCCCAACACCTTCTTCTCCGGTCCCAGATTGATGTTGTAGATGGACTGCAGGGCAGCTGCTGCTGCCTGGGCCTTTGCAAGTCTTTTACTGTGACCACACCCTTCAAACACCCTCCCCTCCACCCTAACCACCATAACAAAACTCCTCATTGGCCTGCCGTGAACTCTTTCCGTCAGGCACATATACCTGAGGCCTGGTCGCAGCTCACTGAGCAGCACCACCGGGCTGAGGTGCTCTAAAAGTGAGGTGCTGAGAGCTCGTCTTTTTGGGTTTGTTGAGGAGACCAAGTCCAGCGTGAGCCGGACGAGTCGTCTGTGGTTGTAAATGCTGGAGAAAACCTCGTTTTTTGAGGTGTTGCAGTGCAGTAGATCGCAGTTTTCACGCAGCGATGGCTCAAACTCTTTAAGGAATCCGTCAGGGATGTCCAGTTTATCCGCTGTGAAATCTGTAGCAGTCCGGGTGAAGTTCCCCATCGTGGCGTGAGCCTGGGAGGCGTTTGGGAACTGGATGAATGACCGGAGCGCCAGTTCTGCAGCCCTCATCTTAGCCTGCTTTTTTGTTGGTCCTCGGCCCTCAAAGTGGAAACCATTCACCTCCACGCCTACAGAAAACACTGGAGCATGCAGCGGACCAGTCTTTGACACAATCTCGTACCGCAAACCGGGTCGTAACTCGTTCAACTGCACGAGCGCGTTCTTTGGAGTGACAGCCCAGGCTGCTCTCTTACAAGTCAAATGGTTTTGGTAGAGCAGCCGCTCTTTTCCATCCATCAGTGGCTGCTTCCGCTTCAGAGCTTGTGGGCCGTGCACGGGGAAAGTTGTGCAGAACGTTGACGGATGATACTTTCGTAGCAGGTCACAGTCCATCTGGCTTTTATCATCCTGATTCTCTTTCACCTCCAAACTGCTTGTACCTGTCGACAGATTAAAAATCATGAAGGGAAACGTAACATAAAGAACAAATGTGATCTGTTTCAGGCATAATCAGAATGTATATTGTAAGCATGAGTAGGCTTACGTGGAAGTTACGAGCCTGAGACTGTACAGAGGTGCCTCAGCTCTCTGTGATTTACAGTTTTCTGATGGACGGTTAAGTAAAATTCTGCCAACTGTAGCTGCTGTTAGCTCAATTTATTAGCCAGGCTACCCAGACTGTGAGCTCAGAGCAGTAGGAGGGTGTTTTGGACCACAAGGAAGAGGAGGTTTCCAGGCCCTGGAGCATGGGGGAATGCTGCTGTTGAACAGAACCAGTGTTGTGGCAGAACCGGAGCGGGGCGAGCAGGCAATGTAACAATAAAACATAATGGCAGAGGCACAAAGACTAAAGAGTAACAAGAGTAAATGTGGGACTGACTTTTAGTGGTTGGTGAGAGCTTGGTGAAATAAAAGGCTGAAAGACAGACGCAAGGCTGGGCTGACTGCTGCTGGACTAGTCAGTGATATCAGCTGCTGCTGGGGACCTGGTTGATGATTGATTTGATCATAAGTAATGTAATCAGAACAAATACTCGAGTACAGCTGAACATGTTTACCACAGTAACTCTGAAACTCGGGGCAACAAATCACTACGTAACATTTGTACGTAATATTGCTTTGCAGGTCAACACTGCATGTGGAGCATTTTCCAGTTTCACAGGCATAAAAAGCACATTTTTTAAAGTGTATGGGGGGGAGGGGTATTTACTTGAATTGTCTCCATCCTCAGCTGATGATGCTCCCGTATCCCAGTGTCTTATGGGAGTGATGAGGGTTGATAACATGTTGCTCCGACCTGAAAAACAGCATAAATACATAAAATCATTGAGCATTTCATATATATCACAAATGGAAAAACACAACATATCACCTCTGTGTACTTAAATGTAAAACAACAACTCATCTGTGATATTTCTGTTCCAGTCACAGTCATGATCCTGCATATTTATACAACATAGCTACGACATTCACTCCCAACCATAAAAGTAATGAAATGGACTGAGGTAAACACATTTATGGCGATAGTGCAAATGTAGCGAGTGAGTCATTAGAGTTCCCACTGAACGGACGAAGTGAAAACAAACAGAAAGGCGGCTTATGGAGGCAGCCGGGGGTAATTGAAAGGCGTCGTGATAAGGAGCTGCGGTTTTTCAGGCGGGAAGCGTCAAGGGGCTTAAACCGGACGAGAGGCTTTGTCTTGTTAACCAGGTCACACAGTTTTTGAATCAAGCACAATCGTTTTTTCATTAGATTCCAACAGATTTGGTGAGTGGTTGGAAGGATTCACAAAAAAACAGGTGTCCCCGGGGTGATAGCTGCTTTTCAATTAAGTGTATAGAAAATATACTTAGACAATAATGACGTTCTGTCACACATAACCATGTTCCTCCAGGTGGTTTTCATCTTTACCTGCATCCTCCATCAGGTTTCAGGGATTTCAAACTAATTTATAAAACTAGTGGAAAATATTGGTGACTAATATTTTCCTAATTTTAGGTCTCCAAAACATAAATATCTAACACCAACCCAGTATTAGTTGACCGAATCAGGCCACTATCGAGGTGATATCAAGCGGAAACCTCCATCGCTGTGAAGTGAAGTGCTACAAACTGCAATTCCTCTAACGTCCACTTGAGGCTGGCTCCAGAAGTGAGTCAGTCTCCATAAGTCCCCATGTCCAAATGTCCAACTTCACAGCAGAAATAAACATGTTTACAGCCTGGTACAAAAAACAGTTTTGGTCTCTGTAGCTAATTTCCCCGTTCATGACACCTGTACTGAGGGTGAATTTATATACAACTCACCTGTTCACATTATATTAAGGCTTAAAGTTATGCAGGATTAAGAGCGTGGACGCTTTGACTGACAGGTGGGTGTAGTTACAGATGGCTTGTTTGAGCAACCAGGCGTCATTCAGCCGTCTCAGGTCCACCGACGATCCACAACTTTTAGATTAGCCACGAGCTTCATTCTTTATACTGTCATTTGTGACTACTTGGATGTATCCCGTCACCACCGCTCAAGAGGAAGTCAATAGTAACAAAAAAGACGGTATAGACTTTTTCCCATCTGAACTTTTATGTGCAAACCTCTGCTCGCTGCTTCAACTTACTATTTCTTCCACATCTTTTGATTTGGGGATGTGGCTTCAGGAAACACCCGCAGCTCCAACACTGTAATAGATCATCTGCTGATCCCTACTGGCCCCCCAAACCAGTGACCCCATTCATCCCAATTTAGATTTATCTGGTGGCCTGCCACTGTTAAACAGCTTTTGTTCAGCAGTGCACGTGGGTGCAGGAATATATTCCACATACAGACATAAACACAGAGAAATATGGACTGCAGTGGCAATTATACCTACCGTTTATGAAATATTAATGCCTGCGTGCTGCAAGTAACACACATGAATCAACATTAAAATAATGAGACATTTTAAGACAGTTTATTACTCACGGTTAAGGCCATAATTATCTGTAGGTACCGGCACACTAGATATAATTGTTTTCCGACATAAACACATTCTCTGTGGGATAAAAATTGATTTTTTATTTTACTTTAAAGATACAGCAAAGGCAAAAATAGTTTAGAGTCAAATATAACCAAGATTACATGAATCTATAAAGTGCATCAAATTAAATCAGTTGTACTCTAAAAACTGTCATCCAAAGTGCATAAAATATGCATGTTTTCCTGAATGTTTCGACTTCCCGGAGGGTAATTTTACAGCCTGTTTGGCCGGTTTTTACCCCTGGTGATTCTGGAGGGCACTGCGATGCAAACTAAAAGTCATTAGAATAATAAAGAGTGCACACTAAACTATTCTGCATTAACCTTGCACCTCGCAGTTATATTAGGCGTGTGATGCCATTAAGTGGTGGGTTGATATGAGCGAGAGCTGTGAGATGGGATGTGGACGTAATGATGTGAGTCTGGAGCTTCTGAAGGCAGCGGCAGGTGGAGGTTGGAGATGTTTTAATGACCTGCATCATCACGGCTAATGGGGTCCATTTATTTTGGGATGAAAAAGATAATAACTGTGTTTGTCTTTGCGTTATATCGGCTAAGCCCTTGTACCTTCCCACACTTTCTGTCATTTTCACTTTTTCATTCATCTCTCACTCTGTTTCTCCCTGGCTCATACCGAGGAGCACTTCATTAACTCACCCATTTGTGAACGGCAGTATTAGACTGTACACTTGGTTTAAGTAGAGGTTAACCAGGTTGCAACATGACAAATGATTTGCTTAATCGACCTGTAATGTTCACAGATCACAAATATTCAGTCTTCACAAGCTGATCTGCAAAATGGGTTTGTGAAGCAATTTAGAGATGGGATTGCTGTTTTGCAACACAGGTGATGTGAAGGTCTCTTCATTTTAAAAGAGTGCCGCTCGAATCACGTTCACTAAGTGGTTACTGTCTACATTTATCAGTCAGGTTGTCTGTTATATATATACCACACCACCACAATTCTACACCTACCATGGCTGTGAAGTGAAGCCGACGTGGACGTGCTGAAAAATGCAGTTCCTCAAACGTCCACTTGAGGCTGGTTCCAGAAGTTTAAGTGTATAACTGGCCACGTCTTAAATGTGACTATAACTGGCTATAATATTTGAATGTATAATCTGGATTCGAGGAGACAAATCCAATGTCTTAACCACTCGGCCATCACAGCTACATTAATCACATTAATGACTTGTGTAAATGGCCACAGATCACATTGTGATACATAGCCAGTTGAGCCTTCATTGGACATCAAGGCCAACGCTTTAACCCCCTTACAAAACACACTATTAAGTCATCACATATAGCAGAAAGTCAAAAAAAAATGCTGATATTGTTAAATCACAGGACGGTCACTTTAAATTAGAAGACTGTAATTTACTGGACGGGAGACAAAAGACAAAAGAACCGAGCAGAAATGAGAACAGGAAGCTTGCATGGCATCGTACGGTGCGGTGCTTGTGTTTATCAAACCTTAGAAGCGAAGTTTCTCCATCCAGTCGCTGTTAATGAACCTTATTTAATAGAATAATGAAATTAGGCATGGCAGGGGGGAAGCGAGAAGCACCCGCTCACTGTCCAGTGTGTGTGTGTGGTCTGACAGCTGTGGATAATCTAATTTGCTAAGCGTAATTAATGGCAAGTGGTCTCATTTACTTGTAATTTGGACTGTCTTTCCTCAAGGGCAAAGAATTACGGAAACTTTTTGGAATAATTTCTCTAGTTACTGCCTCAATATTAGTTATGATATTTGTAATAGTAGATGTTTCTTTCATCATTTTCTTATTTAATAAGATTTACTTGACTTCTTTGTTTCTGTCATTTACTTTCCTGGTGTTGCTATGAGCCTGAACATTAGAAACAACACTGAAAGGTATTTTTGCTAATTATAAATTTACAGGTATACCTATATCAGTCAGCAATTTACCATAACAAGACACTGATGGCCCACCCTAGCCCAAGCAAATTTACAGCAACATTACAGCTGTATGATGGCACTGATGGGGGTTGGCTGAGAGGTTAGAGTGTGGCAGTCAAAGAACAATGTTGTTGCTGTGAAATCCAATGGGGTTTCCCCACACAGGTTCAAACCCTGCTCACAGTGTTAGCTGGTCAAAGTTTAGTGTTTCTGACAACAAATACATTCTGTGCAAGTTGAGATCCCAAAAAGGGTTAACCAGGTAAGTATCATTCTTGAGTAACAGTGCCTCCGTTGCTTCCTGCTAATTGTCCCTTGTCATTCTAGCCCCTGAGTAATCAAGGATCTCTCTCTCACACTATTGTTTGACCGAAATTTTGTTGTCTGTTTACATACAACTTACAGGCTTCCCAAGAGGTTTGGTTTTGGCAGTCAAAATGCAACTTGACGAAAGCTGTGATGGCCGAGTGGTTAAGGCGTTGGACTTGAAATCCAATGGGGTTTCCCCGCGCAGGTTCAAACCCTGCTCACAGCGTTGACTGCCTCAGTGGCAGGTTGAAGTTTAGTGTTTCTGACAAGTGCATTCTATGCTGAGACCCAAGTAAGTTGGGTAAGACTGGCTTCCTTCTAATTTTCCCTTGACATTCTGGGGCCCGAGTGATCAAGGATCGGTCTGTCAAACAGTCCTTTGACTGAAATTGTTGTTGTTGTCTGTTTACAGACTACAGAGTACTTACTTAAATCCAATGGGGTTTCCCCGCGCAGCACTAAGTGCTCAAAACTGTAATTCCTCAATCGGCCGCTTGAGAAAGGTTGTTGAAGTGAATCATCCTCCATAAGCGGCCGTACTTTACAGCAGAAATAAACATGTTTATGGCCCCGTTCAGGCACCCCTCCGTCGATCCATGTCTTTGCCGATATTTAGATTAGACGGGAGGCGGACGAAGCAGTACATCCAACATGACCTGTAAAGTAGATTGGTCCATACAATGAGGGTGCATTTTGGCATTAGTTGAGACTGCAAAGGTGCAAGCTGTGATGGCCGAGTGGTTAAGGCGTTGGACTTGAAATCCAATGGGGTTTCCCCACACAGGTTCAAACCATGCAGTGCCAAAGTGTAAGTAAGTACTCGGTAGTC
Source organism: Larimichthys crocea (assembly GCF_000972845.2). Classification (NCBI taxonomy): domain Eukaryota; kingdom Metazoa; phylum Chordata; class Actinopteri; family Sciaenidae; genus Larimichthys; species Larimichthys crocea. Next base: position 5,387,125 of record NC_040012.1, read on the forward strand.
TGTAAACAGACAATAATATCTCGGTCAAAGGATCGTTTGACAGACCGCTCCTTGATCACTCAGGCCCCAGAATGTCAGGGGACAATGAGCAGGAAGCCAGTCTTACCCAAGGATGATACTTACTTGGTTGTCTTGGGTCTCTGCATGCACAGAATGTATTTGTTGTCAGAAACACTAAACTTTCACCAGCGAACGCTGTGAGCAGGGTCTGTAAACAGACAACAACAACAACATTTTCGGACAAAAGGCTGTTTGACGGAGCGACCCTTGATCACTCGGGCTCCAGAATGTCAAGGGACAATTATTAGGAAGCCAGTCTGACCCGAGGATAATATTTACTTGGTTATCTTGGGTCTCAACTTGCACAGAATGTATTTGTTGTCAGAAACACTAAACTTTGACCAGCCACTGAGGCAGTCAACGCTGTGAGCCGGGTTTGAACCTGCGCGGGGAAACCCCATTGGATTTCGAGTCCAACGCCTTAACCACTCGGCCATCACAGCTTGCTTGATCATGGTCTCATGGTCTGCAAGTTGAGATCCCAATAAGGGCTAACCAGTTAAGTATCATTCTTGAGTAACACTGCCTCCCTTGCTTCCTGCTAATTGTCCCTTGTCATTCTGGGCCCTGAGTAATCAAGGATCTGTCTGTCAGATGATCCTTTGACCTAAATTTTGTTCTCTACCAAGCCAGTAAAGAATTACCCAGTGATAAGTGGCAACCCCCGATGCCGAAGTGCTAAAAACTGTAATTCCCCACACAGGTTCAAACCCTGCTCACAGACTCCCTCAATGAGTGGTTAAAGTTTGGTGCTTCTGACAACAAACACATTTTGACCAAGTTGAAGTCCCAAAAAAGGCTAACCAGATAAGTATTATCCTTGAGTAACACTGGCACCCTTGCTTCATGCTTATTGTCCCTTGGGGCCTGAGTAATCAGGGATCTGTCTGTCAGATGATCCTTTGACCTAAATTTTGTTGTCTGTTTACATACTACTTACAGGAATGGCTTCCCAAGAGGTTTGGGTGTGGCAGTCAATGGGGTTTCCCCGCGCAGGTTCGAACCCTGCTCACAGCGTTGACTACCTCAGTGGCTGGTTGAAGTTTTGCGTTTCTGATAACATATACATTCTGTGCAAGTTGAGATCCCATAAAGGTCTAATCAGGTAAGTATCATTCTTGAAAAAGTTGTGAGGACAAAAGGGTGCATTTGGAGGTTGATTCACCTCTGCAGCCTATCGACGCATTGGTTGAGAGGTTGTGGCATTCAAAATGGAGACCACAATCAAGTAAGCTGTGATGGCCGAGTGGTTAAGGCGTTGGACTTGAAATCCAATGGGGTTTCCCCGCGCAGGTTCAAACCCTGCTCACAGCGTTGAATACCTAAATGGTTGGTAAAACTTTAGTGTTTCTGACAACAAATACATTCTGTGCAAGTTGAGATCCCAATAAGGGCTAACCAGTTAAGTATCATTCTTGAGTAACACTGGCACCCTTGCTTCCTGCTAATTGTTCCTTGTCATTCCGGCCTGAGTAATCAAGGATCTGTCTGTCAGATGATCCTTTGACCGAAATTTTGTTGTCTGTTTACATACTACTTACAGGAATGGCTTCCCAAGAGGTTTGGGTGTGGCAGTCAAAATACCACTTGACCTGACAAAAGCTGTGATGGCCGAAAAGTTCATCCAACATGACCTGTAAAGTAGATTGGTCCATACAATGTGAGGACAAAGGGTGCATTTTGGCATTGGTTGAGAGGGTGTGGCATTCAAAATGGAGACCAATAAGGCCCAAGCTGTGATGGCCGAGAGGTTAAGGCGTTGGACTCGAAATCCAATGGGGTTTCCCCGCGCAGGTTTGAACCCTGCTCACAGCGTTGACTACCTCAGTGGCTGGTTGAAGTTTCGTGTGTCTGATAACAAATACGTTCTGTCCAAGATGACAACCAAGTAAGTATCATGCTTGGTTAAGACTGGCTTTCTGCTCGTTGTCCCCTGACATTCTGGGGCCTGAGTGATCAAGGATCGGTCTGTCAAACGATCCTTTGACCGAAATATTATTGTCTGTTTACAGACTACATGGATTCTGTAAAATTCTGGATTACTTAAATCCAATGGGGTTTCCCTGCGCAGTGCCAAAGTGCTAAAAACTGTAATTCCTCAATCGGCCGCTTGAGAAAGGTTGTCGAAGTGAATCATCCTCCATAAGTGGCCGTACCTTACAGCAGAAATAAACATGTTTATGGCCCCGTTCAGGCACCCCACTGATGATCCATGTCTTTACCGATATTTAGATTAGATGGGAGGCGGAAGAAGCAGTACATCCAACATGACCTGTAAAGTGGATTGGTCCATACAATGTGAGGACAAAGGGTGGGCATTGGTTGAGAGGGTGTGGCATTCAAAATGGAGACTGTAAAGGCACAAGCTGTGATGGCCGAGTGGTTAAGGCGTTGGACTTGAAATCCAATGGGGTTTCCCCGCGCAGGTTCAAACCCTGCTCACAGCGTTCACTGCCTAAATGGCTGGTTAAAGTTTAGTGTTTCTGACAACAAATACATTCTGTGCAAGTTGAGACCCCAAAAAGGACTAACCAGTTAAGTATTATTCTTGAGTAACACTGGCACCCTTGATTGATGCTTATTGTCCCTTGGGGCCTGAGTAATCAAGGATCTGTCTGTCAGATGATCCTTTGACCTAAATTTTGTTCTCTACCAAGCCAGTAAAGAATTACCCAGTGATAAGTGGCAACCCCCGATGCCGAAGTGCTAAAAACTGTAATTCCCCTCACAGGTTCAAACCCTGCTCACAGCGTTGACTCCCTCAATGAGTGGTTAAAGTTTGGTTTTTCTGACAACAAACACATTCTGTCCAAGTTGAAGTCCCAAAAAAAGCTAACCAGATAAGTATCATCCTTGAGTAACACTGGCACCCTTGCTTCACGCTTATTCACGCTGAGTAATCAGGGATCTTAGATGATCCTTTGACCTAAATTTTGTTGTGTTTACATACTACTTACAGGAATGGCTTCCCAAGAGGTTTGTGTGTGGCAGTCAAAATACAACTTAACTTGACAAACGCTGTGATGGCCGAAAAGTTCATTCAACATGACCTGTAAAGTGGATTGGTCCATACAATGTGAGGATTGGTCGAGAGGGTGTGGCATTCAAAATGGAGACCAACAAGGTGCAAGCTGTGATGGCCGAGAGGTTAAGGCGTTGGACTCGAAATCCAATGGGGTTTTCCCGCGCAGGTTCAAACCCTGCTCACAGCGTTGACTACCTCAGTGCGCAGGTTCAAACCCTGCTCACAGCGTTGACTACCTCAGTGGCTGGTTAAAGTTTAGTGTTTCTGATAACAAATGCATTCTGTGCATGCTGATAACCAAGTAAGTATCATCCTTGGGTCAGACTGGCTTCCTGCTCATTGTCCCCAGCCTGAGTGATCAAGGAGCGGTCTGTCAAACGATACTTTGACCGAATTTTTGTTGCCTGTTTACAGACTACAGAGTACTTACTTAAATCCAATGGGGTTTCCCCACGCAGGTTCAAACCCTGTTCACAGCGGTACATTACTAAATGGGTGGTAAATTTAGTGCAAAGCCAGCTCAGAATTATGCAGTGATAAGTAGCAACCCCCGCCCAAAATACAACTTAACTTGACAAAAGCTGTGACCAAGTATGTATCAATGTTAAATTTAGTGCGTCTGACACCAAACTTGGTGTTCTCTACCAAGCCAGTTAAGAATTACCCGATGATAAGTGGCAACCCCCAATGCCCAAGTGTTAAAAACTGTAATTCCTCGATCAACAACCTTGAGAAAGGTTGTCGAAGTGAATCAACATTCTAACAAAGATGGCGTACGAGGGGATGGACAATGCAGTAGCGTTCATTTTGTGCATTATTTTCCTCCTGTCGATTGATAACACCACTGTTTAATACCGCGTCTCCTTTCACTTCCGGGCGAAAGCCCCAGTGGAAAATCTCAAGCATGCGCAGAATGCAAAATCTGATTTAGATATGATTGCTGAGTATACATGGTAAGTTGATAGACTTTAACTGATATCAAACCCATAACATGATAAAATATTAAATCAAATTAATAAAACTTTGAAGTATGAATATTATAGAGAATGGAAGTTTCATAAGCTTCTGTTTCATTCAACACAGCTTGAGATTTGGTTTGATTATGCTTTCTGCCTTGTGTGATTACCAAAGACTGTTATTCACACTGAATTTTCAAATTGTCCTCTTTATAATCCTGTCCATGTTAATGTTGGAGTCAATCTTAGGGACGTAAAGAAAGATCTGAGCAGTAGAGCTGAGCCGAGACGTGACCTAATTCCATGTTGGAAGAAGATAAACTGCATAACATCAACTGTGTTGGATCTGAAATAATGTCGTCTACAGTTTCCGAACGCATTATAAAAGCCCAATCTTCCCTCTCATCCTTTTTCATCTTTCATCTCTGAGACAATGTGCTCCGATAATGCCACACTTGGAGCTTTGATCACCTCTCTGTAGGTGTGTGGGCGGGATGAGAAAACAAATAGGTGACAGCACATTCAAGTGAGCTGATGAATGCGTAAACATTTGCACGTATTGCATAATGTTTACACCCTTTAATAAATATGCACATAAACACATGCTCTTACACCCACGCACAGAAAATCACAGCCACGAAGAAAACTGTGTTTAACCCACACAAGTGAATGGAAATAACACTTGTTGGTTACAAATCACAATCACACCTAAATACTCAGTAAACATGTTTATAGAGGACAATGCTGTTCCATAATTTACTGAATTTATGTCCACCAGATGAACGAAAGCCAAGTATTTATTCTTCTTTTAACGCTTGTATAGTCTCCACCAATTCCTTAGAACAATATCTCTCTGTTTAGCTGCTAAATCAGAGGTTTGGATGCATGCCAGCCAGGATTCACTCAATGGCAATGTGAGCTGTGATGGCCGAGAGGTTAAGGCGTTGGACTCGAAATCCAATGGGGTTTCCCCGCGCAGGTTCGAACCCTGCTCACAGCGAGGAAGATCTTTCTTTGTGTTCTCTTTGTCCTGAATAAGATGCAACACACGTAACATGTTGAGTGAAATCCCTTCCACTTTCCTGGACAGTGCGACATTGTTTAGTATGTCTGCTATAATATAAATGCTGATTCAGTTGTGAGAGGGAAGCACTGAGACTTGGAGGGAAGTGAGGAGGTCTGAGAGCAAATCAAGGAAGACAGCGGCTCGAGTGAGACAACCTCCTCAACAACAAGAGTCGATGCTTGAGATAAGAAGAACCTGATTGTGGTGGAATGGAAAATGTGTTTGTATGCTGATGAGTGCTGGCAACATTTTCATTTGATCTTACCAGATAAAGACAAAAAACACTGTTTTCAAGCTGTGATGGCCGAGTGGTTAAGGCGTTGGACTTGAAATCCAATGGGGAATTCCCGCGCAGGTTCAAATCCTGCTCACAGCGAGGAAGATCTTTCTTTGTGTTCTCATTGTCCTGAATAACATGCAACACACTCCAACTCTGCTAGTGCAATCCTCTAACAGTCCGTTCAGAGTCAGGATCTCATTTGCTTTAGCCATAACAGAGGTTTCTCTTGGAAAACTGGTGAAGCGGAGCCAAATGGAGAGATTCCACCACATATGCATACTGCTCTTATGCATTCTTTGTGTTAATTTAATTGTTGCACTTGAGTGTTTGTGATTTTTTTTACCACAGATCCATGTCAAACATAATTTTCTTTCCTGCACTGTGAGAACAGACTACAAAGCTTTTCAGCTAAGTCTAAATTTAGTATCAGCGACTCATCAAATCACACTCCGGCAAACAAAAGGCAGCCAAAGAGCTAAACGTCTGCTTTCAGATCAACAGACTGATGATCATTATTTGGAAATGAGTGATGAAATTATTGCCCGAAACATATGGTAATGTGCAACGAAATTGCAATGAGAGATAATAACAATGACAGCAATAATCTATGGCAGGCTGTTGCTCGCTGACAATGGCCTCGTTTCAACTTTTAATGCCCTCGCCTGCTGCTTCACTGTCACTTTATCAGTTTGAGCGATTAGGTTTCATTTGTCTCTAATTGTCGACTGTATGTGTTGCTTGTGAATCGTTGTTGTTGTTGTTTTGTTTAGGCAAAGCAATATGAGCAGTTAAATTTTATCTAACAGCCACCAACAAAATGTAGCTGCTGACAGGAAGTGGAAGAGTAAAAGCAGCATTACAAGACATCCATAAAACCATCTCACCCCAGAGTACCCGTTCTGTATTTCACTATAGCACCCTCAAGTCCTGAGGTTTGTTTTGTAGATAGTTTAAGTTGTCATCAATAACCAGAATCAGAAATACATCATCACGTTGATATCAATGACGGCTGTTGCGGCTGTTTTCTGGAGGACTGTTCGCAGAAGAGTCAGCAGAAAGATCTTTTCTCATATAAGTCGTCACAGACACAACCTACTACAGCATTACTGTTATTTGTTCTGACAATGTGAGTTTCATCAGTTTGATGTTCACACATCTGGTAAAACTCAGACAGATATATTGGTGTTGTTCCTGAAGCCCGAGGATCTTATGGTCTCTTCAGCGCTGATATTAAACTGTCAGCTGAAGATATTCTGATCTTGTTGTCTGTTACTCTAGAAGATTCTTTCTATTGTATATCAAATGTTTGGATTAGTTTAATCATGTTGTCCTTTCATGTAGTTTTCCTAAATTCGAGGTTTCTCTGATGACAAAAGTTCTTGCTTGTTTGTTGGTTTTGTTCAAATGCATTGTTTGTGATTTTCAGAATCAATATTTACCTCCTGAGAGAGTGACATGTTAAGTAAATGCATTCTTATTACAGTATTTTACCACCAGGATGTATGTGGGTGGGAGTGATTACCACTATCACTGAGGAGCTCTTGAGCAAGACCCTTTATTCCCTGATGCTCCAGTGGTTGGTGTCATGATAGGTGGGTTTACTACACCACTACATTTATCTGCAAGCTTTAGTTACTAGTTACAAAACACATAATGTGCTTATGAAGTATGATGCACTGTTGATTAAACCTCTCAGCAGACAGCTCTTCTCCCAAAGCTTTGTGTTGCGTCGTTTTAGGAAGGTATTGATGTTGCCTGGAAAGAAGCGTTGCCTTAAAGGTTAAAGTCAGGGAACAAATAATGTAGTAAACATCACAGATTGCATAAAAATATCCGTAACATGACTGCCTGTAGCCGGCACGATGAGAACTGATACTGATCTGGTTATTATTAGGTAGGTAGGTGGGGATATACAAAGTATTCACCACCTGCCTCTCAAACTCCCAAACTCCAACTTCTTCCCGGTGGTCCAAAACGCCTGTGGTACTAAGACTAACACTCCCCGGTGCACCATTCACCTGATCACAGGTCAGTGTAGCATCAACAGGATTTACCAGACGTTAGTTTATCAGAGGAAAGTTACATGATGTTGCTTTATACATGATGTTTGTTTCCAGTTTAGTTCATATCACAGAAAAAAATCTACAGATTTCCAGTTTTTTCCCCGGTGGGGATCAAAACTCAAACCTTGGCAGCGTTCCCTTCACAGTGAGCTACAGACAAAATGGGACCCCTAACCCTTGCAGAGTTAGTACCACACTTTACCCGCTGAGCATCCCTGCAATTAAGTTAAATGGGCACACAAACCATATTGCTAATGTTTTCATGAAGCCAGAGCCCCAGAGAAGTGTTGGAGATTGCAGAATCCATCAGTGAAATTGCGCACTGACATGCCCCACTAAGTTTGACTGCATGACGGAGCTCACTTATCCAAAATGCATCCAATATACAGATATATCCAAACGTATGACGCGTCGTCAAAGAGAACAGAGGCAGAGCCGCCGCAGACAGCAGCTGTTTGTTCCATGTTGGGGAATCATAATCCTCACTGAGAGCGGGACGATCAAATGTTTTTCTCCGACTACATTTTAACAGCCAACAAATGACAGTTTGTTCATTTGACTGAAAAGCCACCAGAAGGGGATTTTACAGCCAAATGGCAGTTTGTTTGTTTCTGCAACATCTTCATCCTGTCATCTGCACACAGAGGAAAAATCCTTATTAACACAGTCATTACATGATCTACCCAATAGACCTCCTAACAGAGAGAGAGTTCTGCTTTTCTGTCTGCATCATGCCTCACATTTAAACAAAGCCATCCTAATGTTAAAACAAAGGCTAGCTTTTGGCGGTCACAGGAGGACCAGCAGGTCCACCTCCTGCGGACGGCTGGTCAGCACTGATGCTGGACAGAAAACACAAGAACAGGGTGTCCTGTTCATATAAGGCTTAGTGCTGAGAACAGGTGCGGTCCTGCCTCTCAAACTCCCAAACTCCAACTCCCCCGGGCCTGTAAACCTCCTCTTCTGACTCCCGGTGGTCCAAAACGCCTGTGGTACAAAAAAACCCAAACAGCCTCCAGTTCTCCCTGGTTGCCTTCTCTTGTTGCTGACAGTGACAGTAAAACAGTATGTGTCCACGTTAAGTCAGTTAAATCTATAAATGCATCTTTCTCTCTTTCAGTTTCTGCCCTCCATCCAGACTAAAACTGCATTTTTCTCCCCGAAAGTGGAGCTTTTCTTCGTTTCACTGTAAGCTGACAACCAGTAGCCGCCTCCAACTTTCTCTGTGATTGTTCATTTTAAATGTCAGTAAAGCTGAATACAGCTGATTTGGTCAGCCGGTCAGTCTGTGCTGCTCCTCACCAGACAATGCAGGTTTTTTGTTACTTGCCAACTGAAAAGAAGGTGAAGTCCTTCAGGTTTCAGCGTGGGCTTTAAAGTTTAGACGGATTAATGAAGGCGTAGCCTCAGATCAACAGAGAAGACTCAAACGTTGTTAATGGACTGTCATGATGACTACGACATGGGTTCCCCTCCTGCTGTGCATTCAGAGAGCTCCTCTGTAAACAGAGACGTCTGCCACCTTCTGTTTCTAAAATGACAGCTGGCATTAAAGTACAGCTCAGTGCTGGATACAGTGGAAGCATTAGCTAAGTGCTTTATGACCCTAAAATAGTGGGATTTGAAGGGGGGCTACGTTGAGTAATGATTTTCTGGAGGCAGGACACGCTTTCGCTCCAGCACGGATGTACAAAAAAGGACAATAGGTCATTAATGAAAGTGGAATAGGCTTAGCGCACTTTGAATAACCATTGGACTTAATACAAAAAAAAGCCATCATGGAGTAATCTGCAGCATTTACTGAGGATTAGCATGTGAAAAACAATGCTGGGTTAATCCTAAAAGGCCGACCTGTTGCCCAGACGACTGTAATTATGATTACAAGAGCTCGTATTGTGATGAGACATTTGATTTATATGCATACATGTGCATGATACAGAGTAAATACAGAGTGAACACACAGTGTTCATGAGACTTTTGTTGCATCAGTTGAGCCTCTGATCTACGTGTGTTCGGTCTTTTTGGACACGGTGGATGTGAAATGTTAAATAAATAAATCTAAACTGACACTGTTGTAAATTCTTTTGTTTCCTTCAGGAGATTAAAGAGGAATTCATAATTTATCTCTGGGAGCAAAAGTTTCTAAATAACTTTCTGTTTATAAGACTTCAAGCAACTATTTCACTGATTCTGGTGAAACTGGATCATATTTTATGGAGGAAATGTTTTCTGGTTTTCCCTCTGATGTCCTCCGGCTGCTCCGCCTCAACTCTCTGTGATTTACAGAGTTTATGATGGACAGTGAAGTAACCTGCTGACAGCTGTAGCTGCTGTTAGCTCATGTTAGCTCAGTCTGTTAGCCGGGCTGCCTGGACTCAGTGGTTGGTGAGAGCTTGGTGAAATAAAAGGCTGAAACTAGTCAGTGATATTAGCTGCTGCTGGGGACCTGGTTGATGATTGGCTGTTAGCAAAGTTGCCGACTCGCTAGTTTTTGATCATAAGTAATGTAATCAGAACAAATACTCGAGTACACCTGGACATAGTTACCACAGTGGGATTACACTGGGAAACTGGAGGCGACAAATCACAACAGACAGAGTTCCACACTCCACTCTTTCGTCCAAGTATGGTCACTTCTGGCTCCAAAAGAACAAGATGGCAACATCTACAATGCCAGACTCGATGCTTCAAACCATCGTGTGACGTCACAGTAGATTTACACTTGATACAGCCTCACGGATCTCGAGTCAGAGGTCGTCGCCAAAGACCCAAAGAAAGATTTGAACGAGAAAAACTTGAGGTTTCTATGCAGAGGTAAACCCCGTGGACGTTATTTGCAGAAAGAAAAAGAAAAACATAAACTTCCCTTTGAGATCAATAAAGTATCTATCTATCTAAACATCATTCTGAAAATGAATAAACCAACACCAGCATGAAAAACAGAGACAAATGAACCCTTTAGATTAACATTTCTCTCTCTGGGATTCAGTCCAACATTAAAACTATGAGTCAAATGCTCTGCCTACAGAGGTTTAACACCGATGATACTTTGATTTCTGCCTCCAGAACACTGTGAAGTATCAAAAAGTCACTATAAACAAACTCACGTCACTACAAAAATGCGACATTGTGATATATGTTTTTACCTTGTTCGGGATGCAGACGTTATGCAGCTCTTCCTGAATGCACTCATTGTAAGTTGTCAGCCAAACTGTGAGCCTACATAACATTAAAGGTGTATTATGCTGGACATAAATCTGTAGGACATAATGAAGTCCCTGCAAACCGTCCACATTGATAGAAACATCACAGTGACAATCACGTAAACTTCAACAAACACGCATGCCTCACTAACCTTTGCCTTTGCACCTCCTCCTCCTCTTCCTCTTGGACTTTCCTTTCATCTCACAGTCTGACCTCTCCATGTTTCTGCCATGCACTGGTGCCATTCAGGAGATTTCTTCCTCGTCTTCTTCTTCTTATTATTTTTCCAGTAGTTTGTCCTCTGCTGCTGCTGCTTCTTCTTCTTCTTCTTTACATCTGAAGCAGAAAACGCTCAGAGAAGATTCAGAGTGCAGCTCTGCAGCGAGAAGCCCAGTACAGTGACTGACTCCCCCCCCGCCTGCTGCCGGCTTTAGGAGGCAGGCGACTGTTCAGCCTGTGACATCATGAGGAGAGGAAGAGCTTTGGTCCAGGCTGTGATTCAGCATCAGTAATATTCAATATCTAAATGTACAACATCACGTTACATTCATCATTTTTTTTCAAAGCAACCAACAGTCAGTGTATTGCAGTTTGAATGTTTTTAGGAAAAGTTTGTCTGTTTTTGTGCAAAAAAGTGTAAATATCATAAATAAATGGGAAATAACTCTTTAAATTTTTACAGTCGTTTTCTGTATTTTAAAAATCGTATCCAAAACTCTGTGAAATTATGAACATTATCTGTAAATTAACAACCAAACTGTTATTTTAGGAATTTTGCCAATAATATGTGCAGAAATATTACTATATTATTATTATGTATGCACAATGACAAATAACTATGTGTAATTAAATATGTTGTTCATTATATGTGGAAGTATTTTGAAGGCAAAATCTGAGAAAATCTGTAAAAACTCGTTTCCATATTTACAGAAAACGTTCCTTCTGCACCCTGGAGAACAACAACTGAGGATCAACGGACACGTGCAGAGGACAGAAACTCCTGTCAACTCGTCAGCTCTTGTCTTGAGGTGTTATAAGAAGTCATTGCTTCGTTTTAAGGTGTCAACCAGCTTTCAGCGTTCAACATAATGTAAGAAATGATTGTACAAATAATGTTCATTATTATGAAAGTAAGAAACGAGTTCTATCAGTGTTTAAAGAGTCTAGACACCAATGAATGAAGTGGATTCATCCATTATCCACATAAACAACAAGGAAGCAACGAGCTATAACTGTCTCTCATCTCATATTGACATTGGTGCTAAAAATAAAATGTATGATAGTGAATGCAAAGAGTTGGTCTACAAATAGCAGTTATCAAAATATGACTCTGAATCTGGATAAAATATGAAATAATTCAGTCAAATTCAGCACTAGCCAATCACATAAATATGCACCGTATGTCTATGCTGTACATGTAGCAGTTATGAATGCTACACGCATACAGTGATATGCTACTCTTACACACTTATACATGCATTAAACATTAAAGCACTGAAATGTAGGTTAGAAAAATGCTCCAGCTGTGTTGTTTCTGCAGCAGCGGGAGACAAACTGAGCTTCTAGTCATGCAATACTTTTATCTTCTTTGTGTCTCCTGCTGGTCTGCAGGCGGAAAATGAAAAAAACAAATCAAGCAAATTCAGTACAACTTTCATTTCTTCTTTATGTACACATTTACTGTGTACAGGACTCAATCAGAGTCATTGTGGCAGTCCTTTCCTCTGTAAAAACAGCACAGACCTTTATTTATAATGCCACTTTCTTACTGTGGGTGATAAAATTTAAGAGACTGACCATGAGGCACATTACCAAAAACAGCCACTGTCAAACAAAAAACGTAGAATTAAAAAGTAATTTGTCGTTAATGGCATAATACTTAAAAATAAGTTTGATTGTTAATTTAGAGAGAATGTCTTTAATTTTACAGAGATTTGTATAACATAAAAAAACAAACAGGAAACTACTGTAAAGATTATTTTAAGTTATTTTCCATGAATTAATTTACAGAGTTTGAATGTAAACTTACACATTCATGTAAAACTAGTAACATTTACCTCAAAATTACAAAGGAATGTGTTAAATTGTTAGTATTAACATTTATATAATAAGCCACATATTTATCACAGATAACTGCTGTAATTTTACAGACATAGATACAAAATAATGTATGAATAATAATGAAACTTTTCTGTCATAACACGTAAAATAACAGTTTGGTTGTTAATTTGCAGAGTTTTGTGTACACTTTAAAAAAAAAACATAAAACAACTGTAAAAATGAATTTTCCATAAATTTACTGTTTTACAATTCTCCTTCTCGCCTCGATTCGTCCCCAACAGAGACACAAAACACCAACAATCTGCCAGTTCTAATTTAAAAGTCATTAAGATTTAAGTAGAAACTCGATCAGATTTAAAATTCACAGATTCCACAAATCAGTCTTTGTTTTATCGAGGCAGAAAAAAAAGTGTATTGATGTAAGTTGCGAAAATAAAACAGCAAAGTAGTTACTCAAAATCTGATGGTTATATCTGAGAGAAGCTTCGTGTTAGAATATTATTTCTAATTATTTCAAATTTCCTGCCGGAGGTCAGAATATTTTTTTTTCTTCTTTTTTAGCTACATCAGCTTCTTCATCTAACTCTCTCGCTCTTTTTACAGACTCATGCTGTGCAGCCATACTTTGTTTAAACCCACAGAACTTGATTTTAAACTCTAGTCGACATCCAAAAGTTTCCAAAGACGCCAAATATGTCGAGCTGAACTACAGCACATGAGCAGAATATGTGCATGTGACGCTGTCAGATGATTTCAACAACCTTGATGATATTAAACGGGAAAACTGGATTTTAATTGTCAAAAACATCAATAATGAAGCACGGAATACAACAAAGAAACAAGATAAGAGGTTTTTATAGAGACCTGCTGCTCCAGTTAACTGTTCACTTCACTGTTTTGCATCATAATGCCACTTTTGCATAATCTTCCCACTTTACTTTACTTTGATTAAGAGCAGCTACTTAATCCCTGCCAATCACCTTCCTCAGCTTGATAATCTGAGTGACATCCAAACTTAGATGCAAATCGTTCCCCAACAACATTTCATTGTTGCTATCATCACATTTCATCAGCACCCCTCCTCTCCGGCCTTTGCTGTGTTCCAGTCCTCTTGCTTTGACTGACTCTCTCTTCAGCGGCTTAGCGAGATGCTGCACCTCTTTGTTTATCTCCAGGTGTGCCGGGCCTTGCCTGGACATTGCTTGTGCTTATCACGTGCTTTCAATCATCCCGGGGTGTAAGGAAATCTGAGCACAGCAGAGTGAAAGGGAGTGAAGGCGGCTGTAACTCCTGTGCAGGATTATTCTGCTGCTGGAGACGTGAATTTGATTTAAAATCGCGTACACGCGTGTGAGCAGGAGTACAAGATGAAAATACATGTAGATGAACAGTTGCTGTGTGTTTTTTAGCCATGCTAGAACATTTTAAAGGTGCAGTGTGATCTGATTAGAATAAGGCAGACATAGAATATAATATTCATAAGAGTCTTTTTGGTTTTGTTACTTATAAATTCTCTAAATACTGACTCTAGACGGGGCCTTTCAAGTGTTGTTTCTTTACAGTGGGAAGATGAGGTGATATCAACTAAAGACATAAATATTTTGTTGCGACTTTAAAAGAATAGTTCAGCATTATGAGAAATCCTAAAGTTATGCAGGATTAAGAGCGTGGACGTTTTGACTGACAGGTGAGTGTCGTCACAGCTTGTTTGAGCGACCAGGCGTCGTTCAGCACCACCTCACAAGATCCACGTCTTTGCAGATTTCCAGATTACGGGTAGGTTTTATGTGCTTAAACTTCTTAATGATTGAACAAATGATTCAAATGTGTTAATTAGTAAAATTTTGAGGTGTTGGCCTGTCAGTACAACCCTGATTCCAAAAACCTTGGGATGTTTTGTGATCTCGTCTTTGAACTGTATTTAAGTGACTGTAGGTAGAAAAAGAATTTGCAAGTCAGAGGTTTATGTTGGATCTCTGCTCTAATTAACTGCCTAACTCGACACTGTGAGAAGTTTTTTCCTGAAGGGTACATACGACCAGAGGCAAACTGACACATTTTTATACCCTTAAAACATCCATTCATTTTCCCAAAACTTTTTATTTAAAGTAGTTTTATTTGTCTCTAATTGTCCAACTTTTCTGGAGTTTTAAGGCTCCTGAGAAATAAAGGACGGACATGAAACAGTAACAGTGGATTTGATGCCGAGTGGATGAAGGTGAGGTAACATTATGCGAGTGTGCGCACTCACTCTACCTGCAGAGAAATGTGCAGCTTTCTGATGTGTGCATCCATGTGATAGAAACAAAATATTATGGCAAAAATAATAACATGTCTATCATCTCCTCCTGCTGTTTTCCAGACATCTAAACTGTTAAGGTGAGATAAAGTGGATGTGAGACTTTAGCATCAGACAGACACAACAGAGAGGCTATTACAGCGTCTGATGAAAAAACAGATAGATTGTACTGTATTCCAGCCTGTGGCTAAGATCCCAGAGGGCAGAGAGAATGAAGTGCTCCTCAAAATGAGCTCAACATCCCAGCAAATAGGACACAGCAGCGTCCCTGCGCACTCCTGAGGCCAAACATTACACTGTACATTAGATCCATCTCACTGTTCCTCTGTAAAGAGCTGCTGCTGCAGCCTGCGGCCTCTCGCCGGCTTCTCCGGTCAGATTTGGCAGAGTCATCCGAATATTTGTGTGTCGTATTACAGAATTAACATATTTATGTTTCTCCGTCTTCATCTCTCTCTCTCTTATCTCAGTCCACACTTTCTTTGCCTGGTTAGATGTTGCAAAATAGTGCATCAGAAAGCATTGCGTGTGTTTGGGAGTCTAGCCATAAATTCACTACAGATGTGGTCTTCATAGAAAATGTAAAAAGATATTAAAGTCTGTGTAAAGTCAGAATAAATGTTCTGAGTTTGTCAGACCAAAGAAGAAAGTGTTATTAACCACCCAGCCAAATTTGAATGATTAAAAATATCAACAACTTTATGAAATCAGGTGTCAAAATCAGGTAAAAATGAACTCTCAGCTCCAGGACTGTGGGGGCGTTTTGAAGCGAAACGTGTCAGATGAGTTCAGAAAATGAACATGACTAACTTTGAAACACTCTGAGCTGAGATGAATTCATCTCTGTCTCTGTGTTCAGGGTGGCCTCAGCGTGTCATCGAGCCACCCTTTAAGGACCGCCCACAAAATCCTGAGACTTAAAACTGGTGAAAAACAGTTTGAACCTCTGACTCCACATTTCAGTGATATGTCATTAGTCAACCTTGGTCAACCTTGGTCAACCTTGGTCAACTTTAGTCAACTTTAGTCAGCCTTGGTCAACCTTGGTCAACTTTAGTCAACTTTAGTCAGCCTTAGTCATTTGGACATTTCAGTGATATATCGTTCAAAGTCTTTTCACGTGTTTTCAGCAACTATTGTCCAACGTATTTAATGTGTTTGGAAAGAAATCTCAGAATTGCCTTTACACAGACTTTAAACTGTTGATTTGACATTTCAAGGTGGCGTTTTATTTTTATATATTTTTACAGTACAAATACATGTTTTTTTACCATAAAAAGAAACACTGTTTTACCATACAATTAACATATGAATATCATATGAATGCTGTATAAAATAAAGGTTTGGTTTAAAATTAACAGTCTGTCATTTAAATACTACTTTATTCTGCACAAATTCCGTTAAAATGCTGCATATTTACGACTGTAGACTCTTTTTTACCGTTAAAATGCTGCATATTTACGACTGTAGACTCTTTTTTAAACCTTTGTGTTCATTTTGTTATTATGCAGAAAGTTTTCCAGCCTCCGTCCATCTGGTTTCTGTTTATATATGTCTCTTTTTTGTCTGTTTTAAGGCACCTACATGTTGCTTTCTGTAAAGTGTACTGTATTCTTGCTTTCTTGGATTCTTTAATTCCTTCCAGTCTATTTTCTCCCATCTTATCATTATGTGTGTGTGTGTGTGTGTGTGTGTGTGTATGTGTGTGTGTGTGGATGAGGGGTGCGTTAGTTTTATTGTTCTTCGTGAAGTCAGCCACCGCCACCAGGTCACGCTCGAGTGAAGTGGCGGGGAGTTTCATTACGCTGTGAAATAACGATCACGCTGTGATTAAGTTGATTAGATTCAATGAATATTTGAAAGGCGAATCAAATTGCTGATTAAATATTTACTGTGGTGGTTTCCTTCCTGACAGACGGTGAGATCATATCACATCTCCCAAATGACTCACTCTGCTGTACGGAGGGTCTTTGTGTCTTAGCACTACACTCCAACATCACAGAACTGTAATTATATGTTAATCAGGTTTAGTTTAATGAGGTTCATTTTTACTTAGGTAGTTGTTTACATGGGATCGTGTATCTATTGTGGTTTACAGTTATTATAATGCAAATATTCCAGAAGTGGAAACACCAACAAATATTCTAGAGACATACTGTTACTAACAGATATTTAATGAATCACTGCTGCAAGTGTTTGTGGAGAAAAGTAAAGATACTCCTCTGTAAGTATGATTCCAGCGTTCAATATCACACTTAAGAAGTACAGGAGGATTAGCTGAATGTATTTAAAGTATTTAAAGGAAAATATGAATACATGCACTGCTGTATATGTTTTATATACAGGAGTTTAATTCATTAGATGATTAATGGGCAGAGTATTAGAAAAAACAAACATCTTCTACCTACATTTGTAATCATTTCATCATCGTTTCTTTCAACTTTTATCTAATATTTGCTTCTTCTTTTATTTTGTTGGACCAAAAACAATGATTTAACAACTGTTAGCGTCTAAAACGTGATGCTTTTGTGTTTAATCAATGCAGCGTACTTTAAAACCGTATCACATATTGTTTCATGTCTAAGCTTAATTTGAAAAGTAAATTGTTGCTCCAGCTGTCAAATTAATGTACAGGGAATAAAATGTACAGCACTATGGAGCAGACAGTATAAAGTAGCCAGGTAGGCCACATTTAATACAGACATGTGTGTGTTTGTGTTTTCAGATTTGAATTATGGCTCCAAGACAGAGAGTATGAACCCAAACTGCAGCAATCAGTGCTAAAGCTTTTAACGTACCGTCTATCTAAATATATAAACCTGAGCTCAGATACAGAGCTTTAATAAATGTGTTTAAATGAATTAGTTTTATACATTTGAGGGCTACGATTGGTTAAATCATTTGTTATCTGTGACTGAGCTGACCTTAACGAGCTGCTTAAAGCTGCATTAAAGGAGACATGGATCACTGGCGGCTCCATGTGGCAGCAAGAGGTAACTGTGTGAAGCTCTTTGAAGTTATGTAGGCGTTAGAGATGCATGTAAAATGGCCAAGGGAGCTTTTCATGATCAAAACTTCCTCTTTAATTTCATTATATGTGTTATGTAGAAAGTTTTTAACAGAGTCCTGTGCACTGCATCAGTCAACACATAACAGAATGTCACCCACAGGAGTAGGTCAGGGTAAAGGAAGTTGCAGTTTTATGCTTTCTGTTGCCTTTCTGCATCTTTCACCCTCTCAGTCATGAATGTATGGCTGTATGTCCCTCTCCATCAGTGCCTTTGTATGTTACTTACAAAGGTTACTTGCTGAAATATCAGCTGCAGATCTAGTGGAAAATGTGGGAGGGAAGTGAAGTGAGGGAACTAGCAGAAATCTGGTGTGCAGTTACACTTTAATGATTGAACACTTAGGTTTGTTGGTTTATTATAACCTTTTATTTCCCGTTTTAAAACACTAACTCAATGTAAAAAGGACTTTGACTTAGTACACTGTTATGTCGTCACACTGTCAATATAACAGAATGATAAGTAATGAAACACACCCTGTTGATGTCATGCCAACCTGCTTCCACAAATTAACCACAGCTTGATAACCCCTCCTTCTTTGTGCTGATCTCAAACACAGCGAGCTCCACTCTGTGCTTATAATTACTTGTTCCCTCCCCTTCAGATCTACTGTTTAATGTGTGTGACCAACAGATGGTGACGTGCAAAACCTTGTGACAGAAACGCAAATTTAGATAAGAGCAAAAACTAGTTTCATTTCTGAGGAAGTCAAACTCAGACAGTCGTTGTCACAGAGAGCTGAAATGGCGCAGAAAGGAGCTCAGCTGGCCCGGGAAACTATTTCTTGTCCGATCTGTCTGGATCTACTGAAGGATCCGGTGGCTATTCCCTGTGGACACAGCTACTGCATGAAGTGTATTCAAAACTTCTGGGATGGAGAGGATGAGAAGAGAATCCACAGCTGCCCTCAGTGTAGGCAGACCTTCACACCGAGGCCTGTCCTGAAGAAAAACACCATGTTAGCAGCTTTAGTGGAGGAACTGAAGAAGACTGGACTCCAAGCTGCTCCTGATGATCACTGCTATGCTGGACCTGAAGATGTGGCCTGTGATGTCTGCACTGGGAGAAAACTGAAAGCTCTGAAGTCCTGTCTGGTCTGTCTGGCCTCTTACTGTGAGAAACACCTTCAGCCTCACTTTGAATCCTCTGCCTTTGAAACACAACTGGTGGAGCCCTCCAAGAAGCTCCAGGAGAACTCTGCTCTCGTCATGATGAGGTGATGAAGTGTTCTGCCTACTGATCAGCCGTGTATCTGTTATCTTGCTCTGTGGATGAACATAGGCCACGACACAGTCTCAGCTGCAGCAGAAAGGACTGAGGGCAGAGAGAGCTCGAGGTGAGTCGACTAAACATCCCGCAGAGAATCCAGGACAGAGAGAAAGATGTGAAGGAGCTCCAACAGGAGGTTGAGGCTATCAATCGCTGCTGATAAAGCAGTGAGGACAATGAGAAGATCTTCACTGAGCTGATCCGTCTCATGGAGAAAAGAAGGTCTGATGTGAAGCAGCAGGTCAGATCCCAGCAGAAACTGAGTGAGTCGAGTCAAAGACTTCAGGGGAAGCTGGAGCAGGAGATCACTGGCTGAAGAGGAAAGACGCTGAGCTGGAGAACTCTCACCCAGAGGACCACAACCAGTTTCTCACAAACTTTTTGACTACAAGCAAGATCATTTCAAGATTAGCAGATCACACCCATCAATCTGAGGTACTTTAGGATGTGACAGCTGCTGTGTCAGAGCTCGAGATAAACTACAGGAGTTCTGCGAGAGACAATGGACAAACATCTCACTGGACAGTGACGTGAAGTGATGTTTTATGCATAACAGAGCCAAACCAGGCTGAGTTTTAAAATTTCACGTGACTCACACTGGATCCAAACACGCAAAACACGCTTTATTATCTGAAGAGAACAAAAGTAATTTCTGATGACAAACAATTTTATCCTAGTCACCCAGACAGTTCACTATGTTCAGGTCCTGAGCAGAGAGATCTGACTGGACGTTGTTACTGGGAGTGGAGAGGAGGAAAGGCGAAGGAGAGTTTCAGTAGTCGTAACATACAAGACAATAACACTGTAAATGAAAGATTTGGAGATAATGATAAGTCTTGGCATTGGGTTTTTACAAAACTCGTTACATTTCAGACATAACAGTGTCCAAACTCCCGTCTCAGGTCCTCGTCCTCCAGATTGGAGTGTACCTGGATCACAGGCAGGTATTCTGTCCTTCTACAGCGTCTCTGAAACCATGACTCTCCTCCACAGAGTCCAGACCAAGTTCACTCAGCCTCTCTATGCTGGACTAATGCTTGATGCCCCCGATGGAAACACTGCTGAGCTGTATCAATTTTACAGTTAAACAGTTACAGAATAGAAAAAAGTGTGAGTGGGTGGCACTTTGGTATTCTATGCATAGTGATTTAACAGCTGAGCTGAAGCTTAATTTACTATTTAAATGGTTGTAATTATTGTGTCAATGTTTAATCTTCTATCTTCTGTCAGTTCTCCACTAGATGTCACTCTTTACATTTTTTCCACTATCACTCAGGTGAATCTACTGGCAGTTTGTAGGTACCTTTGTCTCTTTGTCATGGTCTGGAGTGGAGGCTGTTCAACAATTATATATTTACATGTTCCCATACTTTGTTTGGGTGTCCACACACTTTTGTCATGTAGTGTGTGTCGGCATAATTGGCAGATATGCAAATAGAAACTGCAGCACATAATTATTCCTACAACGAGTGCATATGAGTGTAATGTTTTTACATATAGAGTGTTTAATAATGTGATGGGAGATGGTGTTTTATTTTAAATGATCTTAAATAATCTTTTGAACTTTTTGGCATCACATAGATGTTTGATTTGAATGAATGATTTAAGGTAATACTTATAATTACAGTTCTTTCATGTTGTGTAGAATAATAATCTTCTCGTTAGAGCCTGATTTACAAATGATTTATGATGAAATGTACAATATAAACTGTGTGAAGGATTTACTCAATAAAATCACAACTTAATACTTAACTTGATATAAAGAATGGCTGTTTATTAAGACAATTCTCCACGTTTCAGTAACACAATGACACATGCAGTGTCAAATTCATAGTAAATTAATTAATTTGGGTCTTTTTAGTCATATATCTCCCTGCACTGTGACTTTTTTTTTTTAAGTTGTCATGTTTTGTCCTTTTTTACACACCCCAGCTGCGGAGGGTTTTTTACCCCGTTTGTGGCAATTCCAGTGAAGTGATTTTTGTTTATGTGTGGCATATAGTTTCATTTTATTACACGTTCAAATGTGTATTCAATTATTTTTATTTCCATCTTTTAGTGACACGGGGTGGCTTTTATTCTGAAGTGTTTCCGGTCAAAACAGCTCTTTAACGTGGACGTTTATTTTTTTATTGTCCGCCGCTCCTCTGAAAACACGAGACGTCTCTCGGACACGAAGCGTTAAAAACAGCCGCGTCGTCGCCTCTCGCTGTCCGGTAAGTGACGTCACGTCGTTACTGTCGTTGTTTTTTATTTATCGGTAACGTTAGCCTCAGCGCGGCTAACCGCTAGCTGCGCTGATGCTAACCGGTGACCGTTAGAAAGTGAGGCAAACTTCAAAATAAAAGCCGTAGCTAGATGACAAACTGGATTTAAGAAAATAAAAGCCTCTAATAGAAAACACATTTTTGAACGCTTCTAACGTTTGTCTATTAGTAAACTGCACATATTATTATTATTTTTATTATATTATATTTTATAATAAGCAAACGCTTGTATATATATATTATATATATATATATATATAATATATATACTATTCAGAGACAGTTTCTCTGCATATTTGTGTGCGTTAATTTGTCGAGGGTTTATTTAATCTATTTTAGTAGTCTCTAAATGTACTGCTTATTCTACCCTAAGGTAGATAGATATCAGTAAACATACATTAAAATTAACCTGAATTTAAATTAAAACCTGTTCTAAGAATTTATCAAATAGAAAACTATATAAAAGTAAATATATTTATATAATATTATATATATATATATATCTATATATTTTTTTTTTTTTTTTTTTTTTGGCCGTAGAAAAGAAGTGGTAGAAGTAGAAGGTCCTCTGCAATTTGGTCATAATGCAAACATACATTAAACATACATTAGAATTAAACTATAACACTGAGATGATCAAATTTAAAGTGTCAGAGAAATGAAACATTTGTAGCAAAATTACATATATTATTATAAAATAATTATAATAACACATATTATTTGCATATTGCATATACATTGCTAATATTGAATTAATATTACTAATATTTTACTACATATTAGGTGATTCAGTTTTGTGTTTTGGTTTGGTAACATTAAAAAAAAAGAAGCTGAAAAATATTTTTGTAAACATGTTGTGCTTTTATTTTGAAGGGCTCCGTTACCGTTCCCGTGCCCGCATCGCAGCAGCTTGACGCAGCTGTTTTGAAAACAGCGAGCAGCTGAGCACTGCGGTGTTTCTGGGCAGCATCACCACACTGACTGACTGACTGCTCGGACTTGTCTCGGCTTTCCTCGACGACTCTTCGCCTCTTTCTGTCTTTTTAACATCAGTTCATTTCTCACACATCTCCAGGGATTTTCTACAGAAACAGAACCACTCAATGACAGCCTCTCTCGCCCGGTGGGAGGACAGCTGGTGCGGGGACAACATCGGGAGGGGAGGAGGAGGAGGGGGTGATGCCCTTGACTTGGAGAGGAGGAGTTAGGAGGAGGAGAGGGGTGGTGGTGGTTGGGGGTGCTGGCATCATCTAATGCACCGAGAGAGCATTTTAACTGTGTGATTTTCAGGGATGTGGCGCATGTTCTGCAAGTTCATTCCATCCCTCCTGCAGCAGCAACAGCAGAGGAAGCCATCGAGTGGAAATGTGCATCTGCAGGGAGTCCTGGCCCTGGAGCTCCGCTGGTCAAGCTGAGGAGGCCTGAGCGAGTCTCTGAGCTCCGGATTAGATGTTCGCTGAAGGCAAATGTGCACGACAAGATAAACAAACCCAGAGGCTGTGCTGCAGATAAGCAGAAGCTGTGAGTCCACCCTCTCTTTGGTTGACATTTTTTTTGGGCCTGTTTGTGTGCCAGACTGTATTTGTGGGAGTAGATGTTCTTATTAATAATAAATGTAATGGGCAGCAGCCCCTGAACTGTGAATGTAGGCTTGGATCTGGGGCGGCTCATTCTTCTATAACTCCTAAAAAAAAAAGGTGGGTTTGACTGGAAATGATGGCCGACCACGAGGAAGCAGAGTTGTCCGAGTCCCTTCAGAAGGAGGACGGGTTTTCCAGCGAGCAGGAGGAGTCCGGCACAAACTTCAAATCTAAGAGTTTGCCTGTTTTAAACGAAGAGGCGCCTCAAGAGGAAACCTTGCTGGCTAGTTCTGTGCGGATGTCCATAACAGCAGAAGAGAGCGCAGAGTTTATCCAACTCCCGGCCAAGACCGAGTCCTTTCAGGCAGAGTCCCCGACGAGAACGAACTACCAGCCCAAACCGGGGAAGTCGGCGCTGAACAGGCCGAGCTCGTACATGGAGAACACGGAGATCCGCAGGAGTAAAAACATGGCGAGGAGGAAGCCCCCGGGGTTTTTCGCTTCCAGGCTAGCTCGGATCCGGCTGCCCAGCAGGAAGTACCTGGGCGTCATCTTACAGGACTCTCGCTGTTTCCTGTTCTGCATGTGCTACCTGACGTTCATCCAGTCGCTCATGGTGTCAGGCTACCTCAGCAGCGTCATCACCACCATAGAGAAGAGGTACAGCCTGAGGAGCTCCGAATCCGGCCTCCTCGTCAGCTGTTTCGACATAGGGAGCCTCCTAGTGGTCGTCTTTATCAGCTACTTCGGTGGACGGGGCCAGAGGCCTCGTTGGCTGGCGGTTGGCGGGGTGTTCATCGCCGTGGGCGCAGCACTCTTCTCCTTACCTCACTTCATCTCACCGGCCTACCAGATCCAGGAGGTCAACTCGTCCTCCGGCAACATGGGCCTGTGCATGAACAGCAACGCCAGCGGCAGGGACCGCGTCGACATCACGTCCTGTCCCAGAGACCAGGAGGGCAACGAGCACAACCTGTACGTGGCGCTGTTCGTCATCGCTCAGATCCTGGTGGGCATGGGATCAACGCCCATCTACACGCTGGGACCCACCTACCTGGACGACAACGTCAAGAAGGAGAATGCCTCGCTGTATCTAGGTAAGAGTTTGTGGACGTGAGATGTGATGTGATGTGACCTCTGCAGCAGCTGATGTCATTGAGGAGTCATTACTACCTCATTTAAATATGACTCAGCTTGGCTTGAATGAAAACGACATGTTTGGGTAGCAGTGACTTCATGTTCTGTAATCTTTGGTCGAATCAGTCGACGTTCACATCCAGCATCCAAAGAACGACCCCAGAATACAATGTTCATATTGGTAAACGCTGACAGTTGCAGTTCCTCATGTTCAGAAAGCCCAGCAGAACTGAAGTAAATATATGTTCAGGTATTCTCTAGGGAAGAGCGGTCACCAGCCTTTTGTGGTTCCACCTCACTTTAGTTTTAAGCCAAGCAAGAACTTAAAGAAACTTTAAAAAATCCAAGTCATGCAAGTTTCCACAACGTGTCGGACTGAAAATATCTGCCAACCCAACCAGGTGTGTTGGTACCATCAAGCCAGAAACACACAAACAGAGAAATGACTCAGCAGACCACAGATCAACCACGGTTTTTTGTCACAATCTCAGAATTCAGTTTTAAATATCAAACATTATAATCAGCCACATCGTACCAACTCCTGACTTTGGCCGTATTCAGATGGGATCAGTCGCTGCAGTGAATCGCCACAGGATTGTGCGCTTTTCCAAAAGTTTGATCCTGCTCGACTTTTCCGCCACAGCCAAAACGGACTAGCGTTGATCAAATGATGGGAAAACCTGCATTTTCCCTGCAGTGCCAGATTCTGTTGAGTTTTGTGGTTACAAAACAATCAGATATAAGTATTCTGATGGACACTGAAGCGATCAGCTGTTTACATCGATCACTCTCAATGAATTATTGTGATTTTAAAGGATTTAAACGATTTAGGCGTCTTTATTTGCAGAATATGGCATAATTTAGATATAATGTTAGCTATGCTGACTAATGCCAACTAGGCCGTACTACTAGGAAGGAAAGCTTGAGGAGACTACATCGTTAGATGGCACTCAATCCAACACCGGTCCTTTAAGACCATTCATTTGCATTGCACTTTATTTCATTTGCATAAACTATGGATGTTGTGTCAGTTACAAGAGATAGGGTGGATGGAGAAGTGTCAAATAACCATTAACAGCTACTACTACTACAGGCACATTATATGTTTAAAGTAAAGTTCTACAAAGGGAAGAGAATCATTTGAACAAACTATTCAAATATTTAAAAGCTCAAACTAAATATGAACATGCTTATAGGAACACCCTTATCCAGAGATCTCTACATGCAGCATGCGTGGGGAATGAATCACGATATAATACATTTTTAGTCATATTTTAGAGATGAAGTCACTCAGAGGGTCCTAAATTTTGCTGTATCTAGCAATAAAGTTGCAGATTAATTTTCTGTTGATCAAACATAGTTCTTATGTCTGATGTTGATGCAAACTTTTAGGAGTCCAGTCTGATGTAACAGAAGGTGTGTGATATTTACAGATGATCTTAAAGTTGAATATCAAATGTCAAATATTAAAAAAGACAATAAACATCACTGGATAACTTCAGATAAAACTACAAACATCACACATTTGCAACTAACTAAGTGGCCAAAAGTATGCAAACCCATAATGTGATTGTTGAGCACGTCACTCAAAAACTATGAGCCTTAATCTGCTGCTGTAACAGCCCCTGGTCTTAGCGAAAGGCTTTTCACCAGATGTTGAACCTGGCTGCAGGGATTTGCTCCCTCTCAGTCACAAGAGCATTAGTGAGGTCCATGCCACGCCGATGCTTTGCGCAGGCCGGTCAGGTCATTTCTTGATGGACCTGGCTTTGCACACGGGGGCATTGTCATAATCAAACACAGACTAAGTTTGAAGCATGCTGTTGTCTAAAATATGATAATCTGCAGCCCAAAGATACACTAATCAGGCTCTGTCAGCGGCTGTAGATAATGTACGCCTGCATGTACATTTAGCATTTGGCAGCAGGAAGTTGAAAACGACAATCGAGTTCCTGCGGTGCCCGTATTTGCCACTGCCATGGCCTACATGTCAGATTCTTGCTCCAGATTGTTCCGTGGCCAAATCAACTGTGTGACCTTCAAAATGCTCCCCCGTTCCTGTTCTCTTTCACATGCTTCCCCAGAAGTTCTCGCCCCAGTGGACTCAAACAAGGTAAAGCCTAATTAAACCAACAAATGAGAGCTGGGTTATGAAAGAGAGTAGGGCAGGCGGAGGGATGAGGGGAAGGTCTTATGTGCATTCCTGCCGTCGGGGGGTGGAAAAAAGTAGAAATAAAGTCCCACAGACGCTTGGATCTGATCCAAGCCTTTTTCTTCTTAAAACAACCAGAGTAGCAAAGATAGAGAGACGCTTTGATCAGTGGAGCAGCTGGTTGGTGGTACGATGTCACCTGCTGGAGAGTGAAATCTGACTGGACACTTTACAGGTTATACAAGTTTAAAAATGTACCCCCTTTGGCTGCAACTCCAAGTCCAATTTCTTCCCATATACAGTACACTCTATAGGCAAACGTTCATCAACATCACTCCTGTATGTCACATTAAAATAATCTGGACCTGAAATAGTGTTGGAAGTGAAATTTCTAAAAGTTAAGTAGCCAGAGTGGTGCAATTAATCCAGTGACTTGCCAAACGCTGTTGAGTATTTGTGGAACAGCCAGTCGGTGGTACAGGATTACCTGCGGGGCTCTGGGAAGCATGGACGAGCGCCAAAAATGATTTTAACAACTTCTTAATCATAAGAAAGCTCAAGAAAAAATACAAAAGATCCGGCTGTAGTTTTCTTCTTCATAACGTCCGACTGTCGTCATAAATTAAAGAAGCAGTTCCTCAGACTTGACTCATCATGGTTAGTACGACCTGGTGGAAACAGTTTTACAGCTTTAACAAGCCTGACAAATGAACCCTGATGGTGATGATGGTGATGGGGCATCCGTTTGATATCTCAGCCTTTCCTGCTTTTTTATGACCCACTCAATCGTTAACTGACTTTGACTTTTATCAAAGCACCTCTTAACATTTTTTTTTCTTTGGTTTTCCTGCACTGACAATTTATTGTGGAGGAATTTTAACATCTAATCTGTATGAATAAAAACTTTAATCAAGCTCAGCCAGTAAAAATGGTCTTTAGTTGTTGTGGTTGTTGTTGTTGTTGTTGTTGGCCATAACTCTTTCTGCTCCACCAGCCACTTTGGCAAGCGACCAAAAAAGTGTTTGTCTGGCAAGACCCACTCGACCAGTAAACTTTGGTATTCAGTTGCTTTGGTGACTGCTGAATGAAGACGTTTGTTTGCTGGCCTTAACAGTTTACGGTCAGCAACGGCAGAGCAGAAACATGCTGGTGTGGTCGGTTAATTTAATGGCAGCTGACAGCTTCTCCAGTCCCTGGAATGAGGACACCGTCCATTTAAAGAAAACATCAGAGTTCAGTCCAGTATCCTGAAAAGACAAGCCAGCAAAGTCCAGCTGGCTCCAGATTTAACTATCTCCCACTCTTTTGTCTGAAATGTTCAGTGTGTCTTATATTGACCATGAAGTGTGCATAAAGGGCTGACTGTTACAGATAGGCCTCTTATGCTACTTAGCCTACTTAGGTTATTATGTTAGAGGCAGAACATGAGATGAGCGGAGACAGATGATGTCTTGTAAATCTGCAGCTGTACTGTGGATTCAGCAGGAACGCCATCCAGATAGACTACCGCCGTATTCATTTAGACTGATGCTTTATCACTGCAGACACTTTTAAAACACGGATTGATCAAGCACTCGCAAAAGCAGCAGCAGAATTTCCTGGCATGGACTCAGACTGAAATCAATGTTCAGCATTTGTCTGGTTAATCCTTCATCAGATCAAAGGTGTCTCCTGGTTTATGTCGGCTGCTAATGGAGATAAACGGCCAAGTGGGATGCAGATTTAAACTTCGGTTTCTAGTGAATCTTGAGTCAGACGGCCATGCCCGCTGGGAGCGAGGCCAGCCAGCCCAGCAGCAACACAATGCAACATATTCCGTTTGGACAGTGGGTCAAAGATGGTGTCTATTATTCCTGGTTATTTGTTATTAAACTGGGATTCCAACAAGACCGTTGATGTTAATACTGCTATTAGTGGTGGTAACTATTGCTAAACCACATGGTCAGAACTATGTGGACCCCTGACCATTGCACCCAGAGCACTGATCTGCTGCTCCACCCTTCTGATTTCAGTCTTTCCACCAGATTTTGGAACCTTGCTGCAGGACTTTGCTCCCGTTCAGCCTCA
Source organism: Larimichthys crocea (assembly GCF_000972845.2). Lineage (NCBI taxonomy): Eukaryota > Metazoa > Chordata > Actinopteri > Sciaenidae > Larimichthys > Larimichthys crocea. The sequence goes on from NC_040012.1 coordinate 5,415,679, forward strand.
GTGAGGGCCAACTCTGATGTTGGATGAGAAGATCTGGCATGCAGTCAATGTTCCGGTTCATCGAAAAGGCTAAATTCCGCTGGACACGGATGCGACGTGTTCTAGTCAATGTTTCAGAAGCGTCCTAGAAGCAACTCTCTGCCCGGCTCTGCCGTGAATACGTAGCTGTTTCTATTTTTTAACGGACACCGTGAGCAGCCCACGTCGAGCTGGACAGAAGTCAGATATAGAAAGGCAGAGAATCCTGTCACTTTTCAAAATAAAACATCCTGTAAAACTTCCGATCCCCACAGCCAAAACTGAAAAAATCTTTACATATTTCGAAGCACATAAACCAACTGAGGTGGGTTGCAGATACTGGTATTGAAAATACGCAGGTTATAGATGGTTTGGGTGTTAAATCTGGCCTAATTTATGGCCTTGCTGTGATGTTTTGTGCTGGTATGGTTTCAGCATACTTGCTGTCTCCTGTAGAACAAACATTCTGGTTCATTTTGGCCTTGCTGCTTTGCTTTGCGTTAGCCTACTTATGAGATCATGCCCAAAGGCGTAACAGACATCCATTAGAATAATTCAGCACAATATTGCTTTGTAACCCCAATAAGAGACGCTCTGTTTGGCTCCCATGCCGCGGTGCTGCCACTTGAAATATTAATGTGCCAGCTCAGAGACGCAATATGGTCCTCACCAAGTTTAACAGAGCCAGTTTGTGTTTGGCATGCTTTCTCATGTTACAGAGCTGCTCGTCATGCGACCTCGGATCTGTGGTTTTTGTCAGTTAATGGACGACTGTGGGTTGTCATCCATGTTCCATGAGCTTTGTCTTTAGTACTGTGTAAATTTCACCAACATCTCTGTCAATATATTTGATGGATTTTGGCGTTTTTCTCGTTCCAGCATAGGAAGATGACTTACCTGATCTAAATCCTGTGTACAAAGCTCTGATTTGTTGGTTGGTTGGACGGCAGTGAAGAGCTCTGAAACAAGAGATTCTCAAATCTAAAGCTGTCATGTGGCGTGTGTGGTTGCACTGTGCAACATTATAGATCATGAGAAACGATGGTAAAATAGAGTCTGCCTTGAAAAACAGTGAACCACTTTCTACTTCATTATCAATAAATCAATCAATTGTCTAAATTAGTTGAGAAAAACTCAAAGATAATCGATAAGACAGTTGATGAACAATAAATCTAAAATAAAAACCATCTGCTAATCCTTTCTCACAGGTCAGAGATTGCAAACGGAGCACTCACACTGTCATAAATAGACACTGAAGAGCTTCAGATGTTCTCTAGAGCCTCGCGTCCACTCTCCTGCTCCAAACCACACGGCAGCAAAACGTCATGAGGTTTGGTTATCATGTTTCCTGGTTTATCAGGGAACCGCTCGTGCTCACGAGTATCGATCGAGCCATGGTCGGCAAAGGGGGGAGAAGAGCGTGAATGGAAACGTCTTTACGGCTTTTATCAGCCAGTGTGATAGACAAAGTGCTGAACAGTTAAAGCAAGGCAGAGTTAGTGGTTCAGCACCTGCTGGGGTCACTAGCAGCATGTTGGATTCATCAACAATAATTTCAATAACTGATTGTTTATGCATTGATCCAGCAAAAACACCAAACCTTAAAGAATATTAAATTATTCTCAGGCTGCTGGTCTGTCGGTTCAGGTTTGTTTACCTTTTTAATGTGACTAAAAGATGTTTAAAAGTATAAAATTAAATTAATGTGCAATATGTAGTCCTTGCAGTAAATTGGATATCGAGGCATTCCATTGATGTCTCCCAACTAAGATGGACTCATTCATACGTTGTTGGTTGCTGTACAAGATGCAAACCGCTCCAAGGTGCTGCAGCCTTTGGGAGCAATTTGCTGTTCAATGTTTTGCTCAAGGACACTTCAACATGCAGACTGAGGAGCTGGGGATCAAACCACCAATCATCTGATTAGTGGCTGACCAGCTCTGACAACAGGGATATTCCTCCTGCAGTTACACGTCCTGATGGTTTGTGTCTCTACTGTAGTGTCATAGGTTTGCTGCTGGTTCAGGCTTATGTAGATCAGTAACACAATAACACCAATAGTGTTTTTTGACCTGTAATATGTTTCCTGTTGTGTTTCAGAGGAAGTCAAATATCATCTCATCTCTGTATTTTGGATTTGCAGAAACTGACTGTCAGGCTTAACCCACAGAGCTCAAACTGAAATGCACTGAGAGCAGTTGGTGAGGTCTGTGTCACTACAGCCAAATACATTGCAATAAGAAAATGAACCACATCATGCCATTTAACAAGTCGTGAACATTTGTGAGCTTTCGTGGTTGGTTAATGAAACATCTGGTGGTCTGGCTGTAACACTTACAGACCTTCCACTTCTTCTTCCTCTCTGAACGAGTCATTAACATGTATGCTGTACTTCCTTCCTTAAACGTTTCAAACATAAAAGTCTGCTTCTTGTGTGTCGCTTCCTTTCTGGGATTGTGATGCCAAATCTTGTTTTTATTACCTATGAATGTTAAGCTGTAGATTGATCAGCAGCGTTTTAAACTCAGGTTCAGCAGCAGTTCTGATGGCGGCGCTGGCAGCCCGTTGGGAAGTTGTAAAGAGGTGGTGCTGTGTCAGCAGGTTGCCGTGACAACGCCGTGCACCCCCCTCTTCATAACATTTCATTGTGTCCTCTCCCCTCTTTCATCTCGCCACGGTCCGGCCCGGCCCGGCCTCAGCTGTGTCCGTCCAACTGTCGGTCGGTCTGTCTCCTCAAACACTACGTCACATGGCTCCTCTCTGTGTGTCCGGGACGAAGAAATGCAGCTTCAGTCAGAAATGAACTAATTTACCAACTGACAAAATCGACTCGGCAGCTCGGATCCCGATTTATGTTTTTGATTTATGTGAAATGGATCGAGAGCGTACAAGCTTTTTGCTTGTTGATTGAGGCTCACGGTAGTTTCAAAATTACATTTTACATTTTGTTTGTGCACTCACGGAGCCTTTTCCCTTTAATTTACAGCTGCCATCAATCTCTCTTTTTACTGGCTGTGTTATGATGTGTGTCGCTGGCGGCCCAGCAGGTCCACACTCATGTAATCAGGACTGTAGAGAGCTGGACTGCAGATGGTTTTTGTTAGAGAAGCACCTGAGTGGGCTCTCTGCACACTCACACTGTGTGTGATGGTGATCAATCAACACTAGAGTGCCCATAATCACAGTTAAGAACCCCGCTGAGCGTATTATAACATACGAGAGTATTACAATCCATTCAACGCATTATTGTAATAAAAGGTTGCCTCTCCGTTATGTGCACACATAAAAGAGTATAACCGTTAATTAGCTATCTGCTCACTAGCAGAGCTGGTGTTGCAGCTGACTCACAGACTGTGTCTTAAACCAGATCTGACCAGATCAGACTGCTCGGCTGAGTCTGCCCGTTGTATAACAGACGACATACCGTATTAAAAGGCACACTTCACTTCAGCAGTGATGGCAGATCTGCAGGGACCAGGATACATTACATGTCAGATGATGGTTCTGCTGTAAGTCGACCACGAGACGTGTTAAACCTGACCAACGTTGGCTTTGAGAAGACACGTACAGAGATGATGTCAACAATCACGTGTGTTCCTGCCGTCATTTTGTTTTGGTGTTTGTTTTTTTATTTTGCTCGCAATGATCGCGTTGACATGTCTGATGTTTCAAGACACACTAATGATGTATCCGGTCATAAAACATCTTTCAGACTCTAATAATGCGGTACGTGGCCCGGTGGCTGGGGAACGCTGTCAAAACATCCTGACTATTCTGTCTGTGGTGTTTCATGATCAGAGATGTATAAAGTACTGGAGTAAAGGAGTGGAGTAGAAGTACAAGTGCTATATCAAAAAACTGACTTGAGTAGAAGTTGAAGTGTTCTTTAAACACCATACTTAAGTAAAAGTACTAAAGTATTCAAAATGTTTTGTACTTAAGTATTGCAAGTAGAAGTATGTAAAAAATTGCTACTCAAGTACTGAAAGTAAAAGTACAAGTACAAGTACTGTTGTTTATATTATTTCAAATATTATTAAGGCACAACTTCTAATGTTACAGTGTTACAATGTTCATGGTAGAGTTCTGTGATTTCCCTACAATAGTAACAAGTAACGATTCAGCACATGAAAAATGTATCGGAGTAAAATCAAATATATGTAGTGCAGTAAATGTGGAAGTTACTGTAGTACACATACTGCATTTTAGTACTTAAGTACAGTACTTAAGTGGTTCCACTTCGTTACTATACATCTCTGTTCATGAAGCATCCGTGCACCAGGTAAACACAAACCCCTGACCCCGTCTGATCAACGCCACTGATGAAAGTCCAGCTTGTCCTAGTCCTCTCTCAGTTAGCAGTAGTTTTTTTTTTGTCCCACATATTTTGCATTTCTGGATCATATACTTGTTTTAAAGAAGCCTAACACAAGCTGCAGACAGTATCAGGCCTCAGGCTGCGGATTGGTGGATTTACTGGATAAATGGGAGGAAGTCGTGGCCCGCTTTCGGTAAACAGGTTGAAAATGCAGAGCGGAGATCGACGGGGACGACGAGGCTGAAAATCAGTTTACTTTGATGCCACAAGAAGATTTGCCTCCATCAGCACTTCCTCCATCGCTCTGTCGCTTCTGACTTCCTCCTCTCATCCTGTCCTAGTTCCCTTATCATCGCTTTCTCTCTTTTCATTTGATAGTTCTTTGTCTCATCTCTCTTGCGTTTCATTCTACTTGTCTCTTCTACTCTGTCTCTTTCACTCGGGTCCACAGACGTTGTCAAACCGGACGTAGTCTCCGTGACGTCACCCACAGGTTTCTGTTCTAGTTATAGCACAGAAGTTTGTTGCTTGCCCTCGTCATGTTGTGTGCATCGACTCTGTGAACATTTGCAACCTACCCATGACAACGTTACCCAGTAGGCGATGCGAGGGTGGATGCCGCCCCCCTTCTCTCCACCCTCTAGTAGCGGAGAGAGTGCAGGGGCAGAGGTGGTTGTTTAGTTGAATATGTTGTGTATGTCTGCCTGACTCATCGATCGTTTATCTGACTGAAGTTTGGGCAAGTTAGAATTTGAATTATCAGCAGCTGAACTGCGCCGTGTGTTGATAAATGCATGGCGCTGTCAGTCATACTGAAGGAGCAGCAGATGAATTTGTCATTTCTGTCTCGCTCCGCTGATCGTTTCGTTCTGGATCTATAATATCACTTCTATAAATCCTCTTTTCTATACTCCACCTTCATGATTAATGATAAGTAGCAAACATAGCGGACTCTGTTTCTTGTAATGTTCTATAATGTATTAGAGTAACTGTTGCCTGATTAATTATGCAGTTATTTCACATTCACTTGAATATATTTGCATAAAGGTAGTTTTTTTTATTTAACAAAAGAATCACAATACACAATCTCTTTCCCCGAAATTTACTTCAAACATTTTTCCATCTCTCGTCGTCGGTCTTTCATTTTTCTCACTTTCTCTCCGGCCTCTCACGTGTCATCGTTGCCCAGCCGTCTGTTCATGTTTTGTTTTTTTATCCGCCTGCCGATGGTCGGCATCACGTTGCATAATGTGGGCAGTCCGCCAGCTGAGGGTTTTCCCTCTTCTCCTGCTAGATAAAGGATTAATCCTTGATGCCGCTGGCTGGGTCCCCTTGGAAAAGCCCAAGCCCTCAATCCTGACGCTGTTATCATCCCGAGCTCTGGCTATCCCAGTCAGATGATGTAAGAGAAAATCTGAAAATATGCGTCTGTGAAGACGAGTAACTGCGGTACACACACTGATGCTGACATGTGGAATATTTTAGACTCACATTACATGTATTTATCAGGTCAAATCAGCCTCCAGCGTCACAAATGATTGCAGATTTACTGTGTTTATTTCAATGTAAAGTTCATATTTTTGAGGTTTGATTTGATCTTTCAAATTAAAAATAGATATAATAGACATGAGCCAGGGAAAAAGTTATGAATTTTATTCTTTTGTTATATTTTATAAGTTATGAATCATTAAAATAATCATCAAATGAATAGACAATGAAAATAAAGTTGATCAAATAGATCATGTGATGTAATTTGGGGGGAATTTAACCTCTAGTTTCAGTCAGTTTTCTAAATAGTCGATGCGCTTGTCGTCTTATTGATGAACGTTGGCGATCGAACTAAGCGAGACGCCCTTGAAACGACGGCCGACATGAACCCAGAGCTCCCAGTTTGTTCCCAGGACAGTTAGATAACGTTCGGTCGGGTCCAGTGCCTGGTCCAGCTTTGAGTTTTTAAGTCACGCCACCAGATTCCTGTGTTTACTTTCAACTTTAGCCAAAGACTTTAAGATGTTAATTCCCTCTAATTGGAGAAATCTTATTCTCAAGCCTCGAGCAAGCCCCTTATTACACGGTCATATGATCTGCACACATGACCCCCCACACACATGGCCTTTTGTACCCCGCTCTTAATGCTAGATTAGTTCGATTCAAAGCGTTGCATAAGGGTTAAAGTTAGGCGCCGAGTTTGGATCATTGCCATCTAGTAGTTCTGATCAGACGATCCGAGACGGTCCCGGAGAGTGACATAGGGACGAAAAATCACTGTTTGTGTTTCCCTTATAACTTTTCAATAGACAATAAAAAGTGAGTAAAAGTTTGGAGCAAAAAGTCAGACTGAAAAGTTTGAGCTGTGAAAGTGGGTCAAGCAGCCATGCTGGCAGGTTATTCTGAGTCTATACTGACCAATCAGGTGACAGACAAAGTAGCTTTAGAGCTTAGTATAAATAAAACATTGAATTAAAATCAAATCTGCTGGTTTATGTTTTAATTTTTTTTGTATCAATCCAGAGTTCAGGTCCAAGTGAAGGCTCATTAAAACTGCTTTAATTCATATTTCCCTCATGGTCCAGATTACAGACAAATATGACCAAATTCTGCAGCCTTTTCACCTCTTTTAGCTCATATTTCTGGTGTAAATGTACATTAACTTCACAGCGTCAGGCGGCTCTGTGCAGACAAACAGTCAGAGTTGGTGGAGACCAAACCAGAGCAAACAGCAGAGTGTGTTTATCCAGCAGGCAAAAAACACGACTCCAGAAATGAATCCCATGTTGCTCTTTGTGTCTGCTGGATGTGAAACAAGGCAGACACTAATATTTGCTTTGTGTGCTATTCTCATCTTCTTTTTGCTCCTCTCCTCAGCCATCATGTACGTGATGGGAGCACTGGGTCCAGCGGCCGGTTACCTGCTGGGAGGAGTCCTCATCGGCTTTTACGTGGACCCTAAGACCGTCGTCAACATCGATCAGAGCGACCCCCGCTTCATCGGAAACTGGTGAGAACAATCAGGCTGTGTAATACCTAGTTTGGACATTATGATGATTTTCAGCTTCACTGTCACCAATGAGCCACGCTGGGTGACACGTTTCTTCATCACCGTGAACACACGCGTTGTACTTTATCTCGACTCGATGCCACAATCCACCAAACGTGGATTAATCTGCAGCTGAAAATAGTTCCTCACGTCTGTTCAGACACTACATTCAGTGGCTGCAGGAACCAATGTCAAAGTCAGAAAGTACTCTGAGTACGTTGAGGGATTTGTTGACAGAAGCAAAAGCCAAAATCTTCCAAGTTGCTCAGTGTGACAGCGCTACATGAAGAACATTCACAGATTGAGGATAGATCGGGAAGTCATCCTAATGATCTGACACTTTACGCCACCTTTGGATGCTCATGTTGGTCAGTACTGCGACTGCATACCGAGCTTTGATTAAAGGTCCAGTGTGTAGGATTTAGTGGCATCTAGTGGTGGTTTGTCCGTTCTGGGCTACTGTAGACATATGGCAGTTGAACATAGTAACAAACACATAAAGATTCTTATTTCCAGGTGATTAAACACTGAAGAAAACAGAGCTGTGAATATTATATTCCACTTCTGCCATTTTCTGTAAATAGAGCCCTCATAATTTCGACAAACAAATTTGGATTCTTATTTTCCCGTCGTGGTGGACGTCTGAAAACATCCTGGGCTAATCTAACATGAACAGAGACGTTCCTCTCGCTGTAATGCTGCTCCTCTCGTTTCTGTGCTGAGCGACAGAGCGACTCCGGAGATAACTGCAATCACTAAAAACAGTCGTCCACATTTGGACTCAGGAAGCTTCACTGCAGCGCCGCATTACATAAGATGCATGTTTGCTCTTTGGGCGAAGTTTTTGTGATCTTGCATCCATCTGTAAATCTGTTTGAGATGCAGTTAGTCATCTATTTACAGCTCTCGGTGATGCCGTCCTCGAGCTCACAGCATAACCAGTGACTCACTATCCAACAGCCGCGGGCGTCCTACGTGAATTATAGGTGATGATAGCAGGAAGAGGACGGATGAGTGTACCAGTGGATTTGCTCAAGCCTGACTCTAATTCATTTATTTATTTACGTGGCACGCAGATAAACTGATGCCGACTCCAGACTGATCTTCGATAGAGCGCAGATTAAAGTGTCTCCTCCATGACTGACTCAGCTGAGTTCACGGATGTATTCTCCCTCGTCTGTGCAGGTGGAGCGGCTTCCTGCTGTGCGCCGTGGCCATGCTGCTCGTCATCTTCCCCATGTTCACCTTCCCCAAGAAGCTGCCGCCCCGACACAAGAAGAAGAAGAGGAGGAAAAAGCTGAGCCTGGACGACATGTCCAGCGACGACGACGTCCTCAAGGAGAAGAGCAACAACAACAAGAGCCAGGCGGTCACCTCGTCCATGGGCTTCGGGAAGGACATCAAAGGTACCGGAAAACACTGACGTGACGGCTGATGATGTCAGTGATGATGTCAGCTTAAACGTCAATGTTGATTAAAGTTTAGATGAAGTCGAACTGCAACGATTAGACGATTTGTTGATTAATCTGGAGCCATTTTAATAATTAATTGGTTTCCCGAGTCCTGTACACTAAACTGGAAACTTGTGATCTGAATATTTTGGGATTTTTGGGTTGGACATGTCTGACAAACCGACCAATAATCATCAGATTAAACGATTACGACGTGTGATTTAAATCTAATTATCTCAGCTGTCAGTGAGATGTTTGCTTCTCTTCTTTCAGACCTGCCCAAAGCAGCAGTGAGGATCCTCAGCAACGTGACCTTCCTGTTCGTCAGCCTGTCCTACACGGCAGAGAGCGCCATAGTCACGGCGTTCATCACCTTCATCCCAAAGTTCATCGAGTCTCAGTTTGGCATCCCGGCCTCCAGCGCCAGCATCTACACCGGTGAGCGTCTTTGCCGGGCCTCGTGTTTCCTGCACTTACTGCTCTCTTTAAACTCTCAGATTTGGGAGGGAGTCGAGACAAAACTGTCCTCCTCCTCCTCCTCCTCCTTCTTCTCTGAGCTGCCCTTTAATATCTCCGCAGGATGCAGACAGACCAGAATATTCATACAAACACCCAGGACTTTAATTTCAGCGCCGCTCTGCTCTGCTCGGCTGGTTTTATCTCGGAGCAGAGCAGCAGAGGCTGTCTGCCCGGAGCTGCAAGCCAACGCGCATTAATAATAAAGAAACTGCTGGTCTTCAAATGAAAGGGGCACCTGGGACACGGAGCACTGAGTGCAGCACACACACACACATATGTATACAAGCACAAATGCACTTCACACACACACAGTCCCACGCTTCAGCACACGCATAAACGCTTAAACAGGCGAGATGAAACATTTTAACATGTTATTGTTGGTGTGGGTACTTCTTTAGCTGAAGCTCAGTGTGACGATGCAAAGCTTCAGGACGGGTTAAGGCTGGAAAAATGAGCAGTTATACGACGTGTTGTCCGAGCTCGATGGAAATCAGAAGTTTCTATCTGCATGGCCACACTGGAAGGGACGGAGACGGCGTCTCTCTTAGTCTTACACTCAGGTGTTCACACAAAAACTGCCACAAATAGTTTGTGTGAAGAAAGCGAAGGGGAGAGTGTGAGAGTCAGCCTGTGAAGTCGCGGCCTGAAGCGGGTGTGAATGTCGGATTGTCTGTTTCGTGAAGATGCAGAAGTCGTCAGCCCTAAACCCCATTCGAAGATGTTCCACCCTCCAACGAGGAGTGCTGACGGAGGACACTGAAACAGCCAGCATACCGAGGATAGACGCTTTTTTTGATTTGGCCTTTTCTTCTGGCACCACACGCGATCTTTAAACTGAACACGATATGACCTCGCTACCAACCTCCGTTAAAAAAAGAGTTTGTAAAACGGCATCATCATCAGAGCCTCCATCATGACTAATGAAAACGCCAATTCTTTGCAGACGATGTGATCCTTCTACAGACTAACTCCTTTCTGTGTTATGTAAGTTAAATGGCCAGTTGTAGAGGAGTGTAGCGTCGTGTCAAAGAAATCGGTGAAGAGCGTATCTCAAAGATAGAGAGCCACTCAGAGGCGCCTCGCCACCGATAGGTCAAGAACCTGAGAGGAATGTTTGGCTCCTAACGGACGCCCTCTTTTAGCGCTGCAGGTTATTTTGGTTCTTCTGTAGCCGCTGATAACAAAAGTGTTTCCACGTCTGGAGGTTCATGTGGCGCCTTTGCTTTTCTCTTTAGGTTTGATTGACGTGTTTGCAGATACACAGACGCTAAAATAATAAATATCTGTGTTATTGTCTATTTTTATCTGGCCAACCTTCATTGGAAGTTTGAGATACTACAGGTCATCCAGCTTGTTTTCCTCTGTATGAAATATAAACATACATTTTCTTTGCTCAGTGCACCTCTCACAGGTTTAAATTCAAAATAACTCTCACCGTTTGAAAGAAATGATTCTGATTGCTGGCGTCAAAGGTGCAGCACATCATTAGTCACACCGGCAGGTACAGTGAGTCATCTGAACAAACAAAATTATTTCATCCAACTTAATCTCCACGTGCATATTTTTGGAAACCGTGCAGTAACTCCGTCATCGGTTCGTCCATCCCTGAAGACTGAAATGTTTTAGCGTCGCGTTGCATAACCGTCTCCGTCGTAGGTGGAGCGGGCTGATTAAAACTGACACTCATACATATTTTCATATTTTACCGACCTCTAACAGGTGAAATCAAAATATTCCTTGGACTTGTGTAGGTGACAGTTTGGTATCCACTGCTGCTGGGTCTCTGTGGGGTCCCTCACAGTTTTCTGAGGAGCTGTTATGAAGCTCAGTGTGACGTGGATCATCAGCTAACCTGAGGCGGACTGAATGAAGCCTGGTGCTCAAACAAGCCATCTTAATCCCACGTTTAAATGAACATGATCGACTGTGATATTGATATTTGTGCTTATAGAAAACAAACAGCCAGCCTCCGGGGCTGTCAGTATTTATTTTTGGGCAGCTTTTATTGTGCTGCGTGCACGACCTGCAGAAAATGTCCTGGATGTTGCGGCTGCAGTCTCGAGTTAAAGAGGTAGAAGAGTAATTAAACAACAGAGCCGATGGGTGAAAAATCAGGTAGTCCTAGAGCTAGTCCATCAAAACAGGTCTTCATCTGTTGTTTGACCAGACGGCGTGTTAATATCAGTGAGACAGGAGTGATCATGGTCTCAGAGACTGGTTGCAAAGCTGCACAGGACAGGACATTATCTAACACCTACTGAGAGGCTCCACCACCTTCAGGGGCCACCCACACTAAAAAAAATGCAAGGCTGGCTGGAGGAGGCTGTTGTTGCGATTGCTGCATTTTCTTTGAGTGTCTCATCACTGAGGAGAAAGACACGGACAGTTTATAGCTGATTCAGTTTGTTAAAGTGCTCGGCTGTGGCTTTTTCTGTGATGAGACTAGCACCATCATTAAACTGTATATTAGTTCATGTATGTCTTCTAATATGTGCCTCCACCCCCCAGGTGTGATCATCGTGCCCAGCGCCGGCGTGGGGATCGTCCTGGGCGGCTACATCATCAAGAAGCTGAAGCTGGGAGCTCGCGAGTCGGCCAAGCTGGCCATGATCTGCAGCGGAGTCTCCCTGCTCTGCTTCTCCACGCTGTTCATCGTGGGCTGCGAGAGCATCAACCTGGGAGGGATCAACATCCCCTACACCACCGGGTGAGGAGGGGAAGCTGGGAGGGTGGAGGGGGAGCGGGCGGGTTGTCACGCATCGCTGCTGACGAGGAAGAACGACGGCACTGCGGAGTCGATGCTGTCTGTTCTGCGTCGAGCGCTCGGTGTGTCGGTTTCCACAGCGATGTGATGGTGTAGGACGCACTCAGAGCATAAAGGAGAGCGGGAAGGTGGAGAACAAGCAGACACGCTGTGAAGACACCCACAGAGAAAAACACTGAATTATGAAAGAGGCTGAAGGACCTTGGTGACCGCTGCAGCGTCATCTCCACATTAATAGTCTGTTTCTCCCACTGCTTTTCTTTTGTTTGTCTCTTTCTCCGTCTGTCGTTACCTGATGGATGTCCTCTCTTAAACAAGTCCTGCTGTGGACAGGGTCACCCAGAAAAATGTAGTTTAGCCACGTTAAAAAAAATCAATGTATATTTACGTGTACGCTATATTAAAGGACCACTCACCCTCCTGTTCCAAATATGAGACAGTCTCATTCTAAGGTAACAAAAACATAACTGTTCTTATTATTAGGTAATTATACGCTGATTAAACACGTTATGTAAATAAAGCCCCCTAAATCTGACACAAGGGACCTTTAACGAACATTTTCCCCGTTTTCTTTTTGCCGTCGGACAGTCGACCGAGTCTGATTTCAGTCTGATCTCTCAACTCTGTGATAAATACAGTGAGATGCCAAAGACAAAAGTCTGTCTGACATCTGACGGCGAGGTTAACTGCAGCTGACACACTGACTATGCATAAATACCTCACAGCATAGTTTCACATTGGTCATCGAAATATTAAAAAACTGATAAATATTTCCACTAACAATCGTTTTTATTATGTTTTCTTCAGCGAAATGTGAGAAATGCCACAAATTAAACTGAAGGAGACGCCGTGGACTGTCGGTGTATTTTATATTTTGGGTCGAGACAGAAGAAGCAAATAAACCATCAGGACACGATCACATCTTGGCATTAAAGCAGCTTTCACTGTCATAATCAAAGTCTGACAGACTGCAGACTGCTGTCACGGCTGACACAAAGACAGAAGTACCCATCTGTGATTCTTTTAATGGTCACTGATATTTATTTATTTATTTATGTAATTTTCACCTTTGACGTGGGGTCCCTCCTCTCTCGGGGCTCGTTGTGACTCCCTGAAAGCTTTCAGACGTTTGCTGACTACGTTTTTTTGGCCTCTCTCGTATTAAATCATTTCCCCTGCGTTTCTTTTTTTTTTTTTTTTAATCACCCCATCTGTGGCCGGTGTCGGGGAGGAAGCGCGTGTTCAGATTGGTGCAGGATAACGAGCCAGTGAACGGAGGCGTTTTCTTTCGGACGCAGCGTCCCTGAGAGCGATTACATGGCAACCATGGAAAACGTCCAAGGACAGCTTGGAAGAGACGATCTCTGGCTGACCGCCCTCTTTTATTCTCTCTCTCTCTTTCTCTCTCGTGTTTCTCCCTCTTGTCTTTTATATTTTCCTCCATCAGTCTGTCTGCCCTTCCCTCCTCTCTTCATCTTCAGTTCTAGTTAATGTTCTTTTTGTTCTTTCGGTATCCTCTTTGTCTAAAATCTCTCATCCATCGACCTTTCTCCATCATCCTCTAATCTCTCCTCATCATCGTCCTTTTCTGTCCGCCTTCATCCATCACTTCACTTTCCATTTCCAACTCTTCTTTATCGCGTCTCATCTTCACTCGTTTCCTCTTTTATCAACCGTCTTTCCACGTTTCCTTCCCTCTTTACTTAATCAGTGAAGACTAAGAACATTTAATTCTTTAATGTTATAGATAAACTTGTGGAATATTGTTCTCAGCCGGGCAGTGTCGCTCGCTTGGTCTGCTTGTGCATTTGAAGTGAGGTTGTCCACTTGAGGCTGGCTCCAGAAGTGAGTCAGTCTCCATAAGTCCCCATGTCCAAATGTCCAACTTCACAGCAGAAATAAACATGTTTACAGCCTGGTACAAAAAACAGTTTTGGTCTCTGTAGCTAATTTCCCCGTTCATGACAACTGTACTGAGGGTGAATTTATATACAACTCACCTGTTCACATTATATTAAGGCTTATGCAGGATTAAGAGCGTGGACCCTTCAAACACTGTAAATCAAATTCAGGATCTAAAGAGCCGCTGTGAATTTTCTCTCTGCAGGCCGACTCTCACCATGACCCAGAGGAACCTGACCGGAGGTTGTAACGTGAACTGCGGTTGTAAAATCCACGAGTACGCTCCGGTGTGCGGCTCCGATGGCATCACGTACTTTAACCCCTGCCTGGCCGGCTGCAGCAGCGTGGCCAACGACAGCACCGGGGTAAGAGACACAGACAAGCTAATGCAGTCACATCTGTGATCAGTGATAAAAACTTCTTGCACATCTCGCCTCCAGATCCGTAACTACTCCGACTGCGCCTGCGTCCAGAGCCGGCAGGTCATCACGCCGTCGTCCAGCGGTCAGGGCAGCAACCAGCTGCAGCTCGTCATCGTCAAGACCTACCTGAACGAGAACGGCTACGCCGTGTCGGGGAAGTGCGACCGCACCTGCAGCACCCTCATCCCCTTCCTCATCTTCCTCTTCATCGTCACGCTCATCACCGCCTGCGCTCAGCCCTCCGCCATCATCGTCACGCTCAGGTACAGACTGTAAAACTCACTCACTGAATCCATTTGACTTTCTAAAGATGTCTTCAAAGTTTTAAATTTGAGTTGGTGTCTAGCAGCAGAAACTCTTTAACTCAGTTCGTACCTCTTCACCGTCCTCTTGGAGACTTTTGTCTGAACTTTTATGAAAAATTCTTGTTGAACTTCCTGCATTATCTGTCCAATCTGTATTTGTTTGGATTTACATCCCCAAACTGTAGAATCTGTTTGTGATTATGGCGTCTTTAAAGCTGTTCTGACAGCATAAATGTATATTTCAAGAAATATTAGACAACACTGCTGGAAACTGGCACGCTTCTCGATTTATTTTCCTATGTATGCTTTTCTTGTCGAATGCTCATCCACAACAAGAACAAAACCTACAACTACAACGACCTCTTACTGCCGCATGTTGAGCAGAGACAAGAAGAAAAAACCAGAAGGAAATTCTTGACAGACGAGACGAGTTGTCGCCACAATATCTGACTGTCAGCGTCATAGTTGTATCGTGAAGGTTTTAAAATTATTTATTTTCAGTCATTGTTGTCGTTCTTGGTGTGGACGCCCCTTCATACATGATAACCACGTTTACAGTTAAAGGTGATAAATGTTTTTGATGCCTGGTCATTTTTATGTTTTGTATTCGAGTTTCAGTTTGAATGTTTCCCGTATCCTTTTATTGCTCGATGTGGTAAATCCCATTCATGTTGCTGCCTTCCTCTGTCCTGACCTCCCTGTGTGGTTTTGTGTGTTGCAGGTCCGTAGCGGAGCAGGAGAGGCCGTTCGCACTGGGCATGCAGTTTGTTCTCCTCAGGACTCTCGGTGAGTAGAAACATCAAGCGACTCATTTTATTTTCACCAGATCTGCCTGGTCTGAATTAAACGGTAGAATATGAGCGGTCAGTCGAGTCGTACGCAGGACGAGAGCGTCAGCTAAACGCATCGATCGTGAGCGCAGTGCTCGTCCTGTGACTGCTGAGCAATCAGCTGATTTAGTGCAAGGAAACAAGATGTCGTGTGTTTGATGCCTCAGCATCACCGCGCTCCTGAACGAGGACGTCAGTTGGATTTGATGTTCACAAAGCTGCTGTCAGTATGAATCAGAGGCAGGTGGAGTTTGATAGACGTGAGCAGGGAGGGCAAGAAAAGATTGTTTGCATCATGGGAAATGTAGTATCCAGTGTTTTCCTCTCCTCACTTCCTCTCTTCTGCACTCAGCTTACATCCCGACACCCATCTACTTTGGCGCCGTCATCGACACCACCTGCATGTTGTGGCAGCAGGACTGCGGCGTCCACGGCTCCTGCTGGGAGTACGACGTCACCTCCCTGCGCTTCGTCTACTTCGGCCTCGCCGCCAGCCTCAAGTTCCTCGGCTTCCTCTTCATCTTCCTCACCTGGTACTCCATCAAGTACAAGGAGGAGCGGGTGGAGCGCTGGCTCAAGCGCCACCTGTCGCCCGTCGACACCGTGGGCAGCCTCGTCTGCCACCCGGGCGGCCACAAGGGCCACGCCCGCACCCGCTCCTGCCCCGTCAACATCCCCCGAACCGACCCCAACGCTTTGCCCGCCAACGGCCCGCTGCGTGCCGGCGCCTTGAACCGTGGCGTCAGCACCCAGAGTTGTCCCGGCAACGAGCTTAAAGCAATAACTCCTCCCCCTCCGGCCACGGCGACGCCTGCACCGCCGTCACCGCCGCCTGCGCCAGCCCGTTCGCTGGAACACGTCTCAGTCCGAGTCTGAGATTCAGAAAGGGGGGGTGGGCGATGAGGCAGGTCTCACCCACTGACATGTCTTTTATTTTGAAATCAGCTGGATTTCAGCCGCTGTCGAAAGCACCAATCATCACGTGGAGGTCCTGCTCTCATCTCATAACACTCAAAGAACGTCCAGAGCTGAATGTTCGGACGGTGACCGACCAGCCTCTGACTCCAAAAATCTGCTTGGCTGGTGAAAACGTTCAAAGCCGGCCCGGTGTTTTCTTTGTGATCCACCAGCCGCTGCAACGAGCAGACAAAAGGCTGAGCTTCAACACTTTGGATGGAGGTAGAGTTCACCGCTCTGAAAAAAACACCCACCTGCCCTCCCCCCCTCACCTCACCTCACCTCGGCAATATGTGCCTTCTGCCACCACCTCACCTGTACAGTCCACGCTGCCACGCCGGACGCCGGAAAAAAAGAGTCACCTGAACAGATACCTCAGCTTCGCCGATCCTGCGGCTTTCCCTTCACGTCACGTGTGCGTGCTTCTTCTTCTTCTTCTTCATCCGTGTTTTTTGTTTGCCCCGCTTTGTTTTCCCGGACACGGCATATCAGCGCTCTCACAAGGGGAAAGAAGACACAAAAAAAAAACACCCTATGGAAATGTGACACACTACAAAAGTGTTTAGAATTGGAAACCGATGGCATGGTGCTATGTGAAAAAAATAATGTGTAGTGTCCTTTTTGTTTTTGTTCGTTTTAGTCGTTTTTAGGGGTTAGAAACGTTTTAAAGTGGACGACGGTCACTGGGCTACGCAGCTTGGCACGCACAGAACGCATTCCTGTCCGATGCGAGGCCTTTTGTCGCTCCCCTGACACAATGACACGTAGTATTACCGCTGGGAGTCGGATTGTTTTGGCTTTCGCCAGCTCCGTACAATGCATCCATACATCCGAGCCGTTTCCCTCCTGATAAGTGGTTTAACCCTGAAAAGAGCTGGATCAGCATTCTTCTTTCCTCCTGACCGCATTACTCGGTCGGACGAGTCACCGGGTTCCTCCACACGTCTGGAAGGTTTTTTTTTCCGAGGTTGGACTTCTCTGATATTCTTGACAAACTGTATTTCTGAGTATTTAACAGGCTCGTCGAGAGATACAGCCAATCATTTACAAACAGCAACACTGAAACACGTAGGCAGAAGTAGTCGACCGTCACGTAGAGGTCATCGTATAATCGTCGATTCTTTGTCAGCTCCAGAGATGAAAGCTGGATCCTGGGTGGAAAGTTAGTTTCTCACCCCGGCATCATGTTGGATTAATTGTTAAACAGTAGTCCCAATGATTTATGGGTAAATGACCTTAATGCCTGAAAGAATTTGCAGGGTTTTTTTCCCTTTCGCCACATGCCAAGACCGCCAAGGCCGACAGTTTGGAGAAGCAAAAAGAAGGCGACAAATTTAGAAATGTAACAAAATCACTGGTAATGTACAAAAAGACGCAGCTAATGATTGTTTTCTCTCTGTGACGTCTTCAAATGTCCAAAATCCAGAAACAGAAAAACATTTAAGAAGCTTCATAGATCGATTATCAAAAAAAAAAAACGTTTCTGTCACTTAATCGCTGATCAGCTCAGCTCAGATCAGTTCCTCCGTAATTAACGTGCAGAATAATCGCACCGCGGTCACTTTCACGACGTCGAGGTTCGTTCTTCACCTTTTGAGAAAAGCAGCTGTTGGCGTTCAGCTTCGGTCGTATCACAGTCACACGTGCGATCGAAAGTTCTGAGGTGAGATTGTTTTGCCGACTCCGAGCTTGTAAACGTCGAGAAACGACTCGAAACTGCTCGATAAATCCTGTTTTAAGATCTTTAGGGCTCGATTAGGCGACGTCACACCAAAGGAAACACGTGCGTAAAGAAAACAGGGAGAAATTAAACTTTAAAATTTTTCATTAGCAACATTTTTAATTATCTTAATTCTAAAATTAGTTAGCTGGTAAAATAGTGAAAGTTTGAGATTTAGCAGCACGTGGAAGCGAAGAAATGCCAAACTGATTCGAGTTTTATAACGAACTGAAACTCTAGTTGTGAAATTGAACCGCTGCTGAAGACTTGATGTGGAGACGAGCACTTTGAAAACCCGTTTGTGTTCCTGTGGTGTGAAATGTGCAGAGCTCACTCGATGTTTCGACAAGTCACCGATCTAATCTGAGACTTAATTTGACGTAATTAAATCAGCTTTTTTTAAATAACTGCATGTTTGAACATTAAATATTCACCGGTGGTTCGATTTCACAGTTTGAACAAACAAGAATTATTAAGGTGATTTTCTTCCACTGTGGCTGAGGGCGTGAAATGTTTTGATAATCTATGAATTCATGTGACATTTTAAAGGGTTAGTCCGAGAACACAGTAACACAGTTTGCATTTCACGACACCTTCAAGCCGTTTTATTTCTCAAAGAGCTTCAGACCTCAATGAAGACACACACACACACACACACACACACACACACACACACAGGATGCAGTAGACACGAGCTGTCCTCTGAGGACACCTGCTGACTCGATATGGAACAGCAGGAGAGAACGACGTGCAGTCAGTGTTTTTACATTTGAGACTTCATCATCAGTTCATCTGCTGATTGTTTTATGGATTAATGGTTGATGTCAAAAGTCCCGAGGGTCAAGTCAAGTCTTTTTTTGTTTCTCCTGTCCTGAGCCGGTTCATGAACGTCTCAGGTGTAGTTCAAACTGGAAAACCCAGCAGGTCATCGACAAACTTCTTGGACGCCATCGAAACACGACGAATCAACACAACAGACTTTGTGCCAGTCTCATTCTAAACTAATCAAAACATGGATCGTTATTTTCAGGCGATTAAACACTAATGAAAACATGAGTTATGAACATTATATTCCATCTAATCATACTCAGCTGTTGAATAAACACTAAATAATCCTCATCGCTGCTGAAATCTACATTATGTTTTATAAATGTTTATAAATATATTCCAAACTTCAATATTTTCCACTCTAACAATTATTCTCTATCGATTAATCTGTTTTTTTTTCTCAAAAATATTTAATTTACTTTAAGTCAGAATCTGACTGAGCGCTCGACAGTTTCATCGTGGATTAAAGATCTGTTCACGTCTACGCTCGTTTTATGTCACATCTCACAAACTAGATGTTTAATGTTTTTAAAGATCTTTGTGATCGTCACATGACCTGCCGGGTTTCTCAGACTTCAGTTTGCGAGTCTTAAATGTAAAACAAACATTTTAAGATGAGACGAACAGGAACCGCTGTTTTTAACGAAGATGAAGAAATCGAGAGTTGTTGTTTTTTGTCGTATCTAGATGAACTCTGAAGGAAAGAGGAGAGTCATCGTACATAACCGCTCTGACAGTCGGAGAGAAAAATATGAGGGACACAAAAAAGAAAACATGTCGTCGTGATCATCGTCCACCTGCCAGAAAGCAGTGAAGAAGAAAACTTGACCCACAGTTACAATCGTCGAGACGGTAGACTAGAAAACACGCAACATTCCATTTTCAGGTGAGACGAGAACGACGAAGTCCAACTGTGGATCTGAGATGTTCATCCACCCACGCTCTGTTTCTCTGTGCCTACATCTCACCTCTGACCTGCTGTCTCAGTTCGTTTACGGGCGACGCTGACGGAGTTTCAAATCACACGACGGCGCTGAGAGGATGAAATGTCGAGACCGCCTCCCCGAAACACAGCAAAGTCTTCTGATTACCAGAGCTACTGTAAAAGTTTCTCAGCTGGTTTCCACTGAAGGCGACACAAAAGTAAAGTTTCTTTTTGAAATGATGGCTTGTTAAAAGGCTGAAACAGTTACTCGCTCAAACATTTGTCAGGAGGAGGAGAAAGATATATCAGGCTTGGATTCAGATGTGATTAGGACTCGTTCATTGTTGGTTTTTATGGGAAAAATCTAGAATACAAATGATCCTTCAGGTCTCGATCCAAGGCATCGTTCAGTGGTGGAAAGCAAGAAAGCTTGGCTCAGTATGATCCAAGCTCTCAGGCCACCTGTAATACTCTGCAGCACATTAACACACATCGTATATCCGTCTAATGCTCAGAAATTCCTTTAAAACTCCAAAATAATGCTGTTATATCACGTCGCTGCGTCATTCTGTGATTCAGAAATAGTTCTTCTTTGGACATTTTGTGTCTTGGAACCTGAAACTCACTCGACTTTAAAGTATTTTAGCCGTGCAGAGCGAGACGGTCTCAGTGTTTCATCCTCATGCTGTCCTCTGATTTGTGGACTCCAGCTCCAGGATTTTACAGCATCACTGCTTTGTTTTTCTCCTCCTCTCCTCCTCCTTTCACCTCCTCTCCGGGACGAGGGAGTCGTTTTACCTCTGTGTGTCGTGCAGTGTTGTGTAACGTGGCATCATTTCCAGACTGTGACAAACTGGATCTGTACGAGCTCGTTCAGGCAGATTGTAGGTTAGAATATTCTGAGTTTACTTTCTTCTTTTTTAAAAAAAAATCAGTATTGTATTTATTTCAAAATAAAAGTGTTTTTGACTGACGGAGAGGCGACACCGATGAGGCAACATGTAGATGTGTGGACACACTGTTTACAAATGCCTTGGATACTTGACTTCTGTCGATGAAAATGTGAAAAAATAATAAAACAGTATTACAGAAACTTTTGGTTTGTGGGTTTAATTCTGCGTTTAAAGGCTTCCAGAGTTAAAATAACATCCACATCCATCACAGCTGACTCTGCAAACAAACTATTCACACTCACATTGACACCTACGGACAATTTAGAGTCACCGAATAACCTGCACGTCTCTTAGCTGTACGGCCTGTGCTGCTGTAATTTAACGGAGATGGTACACAAAATAAGTCTCTTAATGGCAAAAACTTACAAAATAAAAAAGATAAATACAGCTGGAATTATTTAAATATGTTTAAGCCGTATATCAAATATGGAAGCTCACACTTTCTTGGTTGATTTATTTAAGCAATATTACAGGAGAGGGTGTGCTTTAACGTCAATATCAGTGTCAGAGAAGTGCCAATATAAGTTAAAGCACACCCTCGGAGTGTAATGCTGCGATTATACAACAATTACTAACAAATAAAATATATAATCAAAAAATTTTGGGGCAGTTTGCTCTCAAAATAAATCAACATTTCTTTGCAGTTTCTGCAAAAATATTTTCTCTGCGCTCACTGAACTGTTTGAGCTCTGACGTGCTGCACACAAACAAGGTATACACCTGTGTTAACGAGGTACACACCTGTTAACGAAGTACCCACCTGTATTAACGAAGTACACCTGTGTTAACGAGGTACACACCTGTGTTAACGAGGTACACACCTGTGTTAACGAGGCACACACCTGTGTTAACGAGGTAGTCTTACAGCTCCGTAACACAGAATATTTATTAAAGAAAGCAGGAATTGTAAATTCAGGTCTATTACTTTATCAAAGTTGACTTTCAGGGGACTTATTTGTTTACTTGTTCTATATTTTCGTCACTGTGGAAATGGCGGAGTGATATTTTTAGTGATGAGTCAGGTGTGCTATCGTTCTAAACGTCTACAGTAGTTGACCAATCAGATTGCTTCCTTCGGACCTACTTGTTGTATAATTAATCTTGAACTCTTTGGGCCTCCATATTTACGGAGAAATCTGAATAAAACACAAAATAAAATTAAAGCTGCAACCAGCGATGGTCGGGCCCTCGCAGATATGCGCACGTTGAAATGTGCGCACGTCGAAATGTGCATAACATAACCTTGATAACCGCAAGAAGTTTCAGACAGCTCTGAGAAGGTGCTTCCTGCCGATGCCTTCTTTGAATTTTTTTATTGATTGCCACGCCCACAGCGATTCCTTAAAATTCATATCGGGTGGGGAGGGGGCTGTCAGTAATTAATGAGGGTGGCGGTTGCTAAAAAGCGCTGCATAGAGTACTGGCGGCCGCTCTAGATTTGTTTCGCTTGGTCGAAACAAGAGAAAAGAGAAACGTTAAGAGATCCCCGCCACGTTTTGGAACACAGAATTATGAAAACCTCAGCAACATGTCGAGAACAAATATGCCAGTGACTAACACAAAGAAAAGCTGTGCTCAATTCACGAGTGAGCAATATGCCCAATGATAGGCTAGAGGAAGCAACAGATTTAACTAACGAATTCGATCGCCATTAGCGCGGTGGTTTCGGCCTGGTTAGAAAAAGGGGTTCATGTTTGAAACGAACTCACTCCTCCTAGGGAATTGTACCAATTCACGTTCAATCAATACTTGGTAATGTGTTCACATATTAGACTTCCTAGTAAAAGTTTATCAAAACGATGAATTTTTGGGGACAATACGCTGCTGTGTGCGTCTTGGCGCTCTATAAACCATCTGCTGGTCACGCGTTTTGCTTGCTCTGGTGCATGGTTAGTCCAAGGGTTCATGTTTTCCCCGCCCATTCCTCTCAGTGCTTGTGTCTCATTCCCTCCCACTCCCCCCTTGTTCGTGATGTTCCCCCACACTCGCCCTTCCTTCCTCCTCCCTTCCTCCTGCGGGGGGGGGTTTCCCCCGTTCTCCCCCCCACCCGCTGCCTTTGGGGACTCGACTGTGGGCGTGGCCGCGTCATCTGCCCTCGTTTTCACCCCCTTTAGCTATTATAGTTGCATTTCTTCTAGGGCTGGCTGCGAGGGTTGCCCCAAGGGTCACCTGTATGTTTTGCGCCCCGCCCAACCGGCTCCGCCCTCCTCCTCTGGGCTTGATTAGGTCCCCTATCCCTCACCCCCCCACACCCCTTGGTCGTCGTAGTATACCCGCCCCCCCCACCATTCGCTCCCTTAACCTGCGTCCCCACCGTCATTTCCCCCCGCCATCACTGCCCTTATTTAGGGGCCTCCGCTCCGCTGTGGGCCCCTGTCAGAACAAGAAACTCAAGAAGAATCACCCTAGACCCCCCTCGCATCACTTTTCTTTTTGTCCCTTGATTTTTATTTTTATGTTTTTGCAGTATCTTGGAAGCGCTGAGAGTCTCTTCTGCTGGAATCTAATGTGCTGCAGAGTTCTTCGTTCCATTAAGTTTCTGATATCTGCATCGCTGACATGTATCTGTCTATCAATCATAATTCTTCTGGGGTATCTTCATGGTCCTGTCTGCACTGATCGTGGTTCCTCTCTGATTCCCCTGCTCTTCATTTACTGACTTTCTCTGAGAGGTTCTAACGTTCTGGGGCTTTCGTCTGCCTGCTTCTTGTTCTGTCTTGTTGTCTCTCGCTGGGCTAGCTTAGCACCCGGGGTCCTGAGTTTGCCCGCCCTCCTCCTCGGGTCTAGTCCCTCCCCCCTCCCTCCCTGACCCCCTTGGATTCGGCGTCTTCCCCTCTACCTTTCCTCTCTCCCCCCTTCTCCCCCCGCTTCCTTTTTGGGGTCGCTGTGGGCGTGGCGCTCTATGAAAAGTCAGTCTTTTTGCTGTTCTGGGCTGGTTGACAAGGGGTCTGTTTGGCCGAACCCTCCTCCTAGGGACTTGTACTCCAATTCACTTCACCTGGTACGGAGTTTCCACTGACTTCCTGAGTAACGTTTCAATCCCGGATGTTTTGGGAAAATGGTGTGGCCGTGGCGCTCTATGAAAATCGTCATTTTTGCTGTTCTGGCTGGTTGACACAGGGTCATGTTTTGAACGACTCCTCCTAGGGATTGTATCCAATTCCCATTCAACTTGGTAAGTGTGTTCACAGAGACTTCCTGAGTAAAAGTTATCAAAACAATGAATTTTGGAATCGCTGTGGGCGTGGCGCTCTATGAAATCGTCATTTTTGCTGTTCGGGCTGGTTGACAAGGGGTCATGTTTTGAACGAACTCCTCCTAGGGATTGTATCCAATTCACTTCAAACTTGGTAAGTGTGTCACATAGACTTCCTGAGTAAAGATTATCAAAAGTAAT
>NC_040012.1:5440034-5455477 GCF_000972845.2 Larimichthys crocea
CTTCCTAGGGATTTCATCGATTGTGCTTGAAACTTGGCATGTGTGTTCTCAAGGCCGAACAATGGAAGTTTCAAAATAAACAACTTTTTATCAGAGGGCGTGGCGTGCGGTGCGCAAAATGGACGTGCCAATTTTTCACAAAAAAAACAAGACTCACATTGACTTTTGGGCGTTCGTTCAAATGCGACCCCTGGAAATGAGGCAAAAAGACGAAAAGTCCAAATTTGGAAAAAATTGGACGCCGTACGGTTCACTGTAGGCCGGTGCACCAAGAGACTTTTTTGTGCGTCTGGGCATGTTACATACTCCCACCAAGTTTCGTACACGTGGGCGAAACCGTGGCGAGGGGCACCTCCAAAAACGCACACCTAGGTGGCGCTGTGGAGGCATATGCGTACGTCTATGTGTGAGACCCCCAAAATACGTAATTTTACGCCTGACATTGGGGGGGTAGGCAAATTTTCGTGAGTTTTCGGGGGGATATGGGCTGTGGAAAATGCGATTTACTCTTAAACGTCGTTCAGCGTTCGAAATACAATAGGGCCTCGCTGTGCTCGGGCCCTAATAAAATAAAAAAAGAAGAAGAAGCGCAGAAGATTTCACATTTTAATGATTCTATTTTACAGACAAGCTTTTCATAAAAACAAAACCACCGGGCTCGCAGGGCATGCATGAAGATATGTACATGTATGTTTAACAGCAGCTTTTTTTTAAGTTTTTTTTTGTTTTCAGTTCATACAGTGCGGCCCGACCTTCATGTTCAATGCAGACTTATGGCTCATTTATGTCTTTAAAGTAAAATAATACTTCCAGGAGCAGACGCTACTCTTCAAATCTTCATCTGTGCAAGAAGTCTGGCTGCTTTTTAAGACCGAGGCGTAGTCAGTACTACTCACATGGTCCGTAAGCTCAATACTGGCCAAATAAATCCTTCATTTCCTTTACAGTGACCGAGCAGGAGGAAGTGATCGACTGATTAAAAGTAAACAAATCTCAGACATTCATACCAAAGACATGAAATTAACTGTTTGTCTTGTGATCTGATTCTGCAGTAGATTTAGAAGTTTAGTCTCGGGACACAAAGTGCAATTTTGTGTATAAACATCTGTTAATATGAGTTAATTCTCCTCCCTTAAATGTGCAGAAAAAAAAAAAGTTGTGATCCTGACGTCGCTTTTCAAGCAGCTGGACTTATTTCCCCGTCCCAGTGTACATGCAGAAGACCGATATCAGAAAACTGAGGTGTGCATTCATGGGTTTAAATGTACAAAGACTTAAAAAAACTAAAATGGCAGAATGTGTAAGGCAGAATTTATTTTTTCCCCCTCAGTAGCACGACAGGAGCAGGAGAAACACTTCTCCACCTCCAGAGATCCTGAAGAGAACAGACAAGAGCGGTCACGATCTGGGTCAGAGTGGAGCTGCATGATGAATATACGAGATATTAAAGACACATGTTACCTGTTAGGTCACCTGCTGGATGAGCCCTTTCTCTGGATCATGTTTATCATCCAGTTCTTCATCAGAGTCTGAACATGAGAGAGACAAACAGAAAAACGTTTATTCACTTCTTTAAAAAGAAGCAGTGTGTGGGATTTAGCGACATCTAGTGGTGGAATGCAACTGCTTCTCCTTTCCTAACCACTTTTCCTTGACCTCGATGGAAAACGCCACGAGGTCATAAGGAAACATGTGAAGGACAGGTGATAAGGAGTTAGGAGCAGACGACTGCGAATGTTACTGACGTGATCTGTGGTAAAACTACAAAGTCCAGAAGATGGACTACAAAACGCTCATCTGAGATCCTTCCTAGATCCTCCCCGTGCTCTGACCGTGTTGTTTCATGCAGGAAATATAAAAAAATAAAGAATGCTCCGGTGTATCCTCTGCTAAAGGAGATAATAAAGGAAGCACTGAAGCTCCTTTCCTTAACAGTTAGAGGATTCGAACAGGTCTTATTGTGGCGGACACGTCAACACTTCAGACTATTTGACTGCAGCCCCAGTGTTTAGTTTGTCCATTCTGGGTTACTGTAGAAACACGGCGAAGATTTAGAGTGTTTTCCAAATTATTCCATCAGTGTTGAAAAATCGAACTAAACAGACAAACACCAATCGTACATGGACACTGTAAGTTTGAGTGCGGAGCAGAATTCTCAAAGGTGGATGCACCGATTTGTCCATGCATCATCCATCACCTCATAATCTACTTTGCATTGGCTGAGTTGAGTTTTAGTCTCATCTTTGTCACGATAAATCAGCTGGAGCAGCTTTGCGAAAACCTTCAGACCACGAGAGGCAAATGTAAAAGTCCGAGTTAGAGAAACAACCCGATCTGAACTCGTCATCAGCACGAGATGTTTCAGATGTCAGTACGAGTCGACTGACCTGCCACAGACTCCGGCGGAGAGTAGAACTGTCCGTCAGATAAAGGACCTGGACCCATGAGAGGAGCTCGCTCTGAGGCGCCCACGATGGACAGATATCCTGAAACACAAAGGAGGAGGATTCATCAGCTGGAAGAGCAGCAGAACGACGAGTATCAACGAAGGTACGAGTAATAAATCAGGCAACAGCAGACTGTGACCATTTCAACCAAGTCCAACTCGAGACCTTTATTTCATCATATCCTGTCACCTTTTTGGACTGTCAAAATAAAAGCGAAAAATGCCTCAAAACATCTCGACTCACTGTTTTCGTCTTCGTTCTCCTGAGGCAGAACCTTGAAGTCGAGCAGCCACGTTTCTATCCAGGCCAACACGAAGGAGATGATGGGCAGCAGGTACCCGAAGGCCCCTTGAGAGAGCAGCTACACACACACACACACACACACACACACACACACACACACACAACACACACACACACACACACACACACACACACCCACACACACACCACACACACACACACACACACACCACACACACACTAAAGAGTGAGTGTAGTTCTGATGATGAACAGCAGGTGGAGTCTGACCTCCTCCTGACCTCACATCATATCGATCACATGACTTCTTACCTTTGATAAAATGACTTTAACGATCAAGAACGCACAGCTGACGGCGGTGGTGATCTGTGCAAACAGAGGAGACAGATTAGAAACTCAGACAGTGAAGCTCAGACTCCACCATGCAGAGAGAGAGAGACTTCTCTGGACCAGAACATCCGAGACGGACCGACGGGAAGAAGACTGACGAGTCCACGTTTCCAGAAATCATTGGTGTCCTCTGGGATAAATTCATGTTTAAATTGTCAGACCTTCTCATAAAGCTGACGCATGCTGGAGGATTTTAAACTGAATTATTGAATAAATGTAGATGCTGTGGCCTTCACAGTCACCAGATCTCAACCCAGATGAACAAATGTGTAGATTTGGAAACATCTGGCTGGCTCGTGGTTAGTCTGTGTTTGTTTGCCGCTTGCCTGTTTGTACATCTGCTCAAATGAAATTCATGACGACATTTGAACAAACAGAAAAACTGAGCATGAGCAAAGAGGAACAAACAAAACCTCAAAAAAAAAACATGACAGGATGTTTGATACCAACACCTCCAGCCACAGAAGAACGTTGAGTTAAATCGACACGTCTGTCTCGACAGAGAGGAAGAGGAAGTGGACAGAATGTGCTTCACCCGCTTTAGATTTACTGTTTCTGTTATTTTGTCCACACCCTCGATGAGCATTGTAAACCTCTTTGTCACCCCATCGTAAATTAGCCTGTGAATGATTAAAAACACACATGCACTTTGCAGAAATCACCTCTTCAAACCACAGCAGTTAAACGTCGTAAAGGTGAAACTTTGAAATGAATAATTTACTGTTGAACATGGAATATTCTGGTGCGATGTGAGTGATTTTATATTGTTGTTTCGGTTTACATCGTTTAAATGCCACGTCTCTTCCTGACGAGTGGCAGATCTACATGATCGCTCATTTACATGCAGGTAAACAACAAACAGAGTCAGCTGTTTGTGTAATTATTTTCACTACATATATAAAAGTTAGAATAAGTTTCTCAGCTTATACAAATAAAGAAATGAAGGAACAGAAGGAAACTTACCGCGATGGCCCACCAGTGTCGGAGCTTACAGACGGCATACGCCAGGATGAGCGTGGCGAACCTGAAAACAGCCAGGAGCTGACGGAGGAGAGACGGAGGACGAGGTGAGCAACGACAGGAAGATGATCAAATATCATAAATGTGTCCTTTAAGCTAAAAACTTACAAAGATGTCGAAGAAGGAGTCGCGGTAGTTGTAGTGCAGGACTTCGATGTCCAGCTGCTTCTCGATGCCACCTTTCAACTGCCCAACACAAACAAACAGCTGAATCACTCGAGGCTCACGCTCGTCATCGCTCGTACTTTAAAAGTAACCGAGGATGTCACTGTGT
This sequence comes from Larimichthys crocea, assembly GCF_000972845.2. Lineage (NCBI taxonomy): Eukaryota > Metazoa > Chordata > Actinopteri > Sciaenidae > Larimichthys > Larimichthys crocea. Next base: position 5,444,427 of record NC_040012.1, read on the forward strand.
CGTTAAAGACGGCTTTGTTTGAGCAGGTCCACCCATGATCCACGTCTCTGCAGATTTTTAAGCCGAGAGGCGGCAAAGGCAGAGGACCGAAGCTCGGAAACCCATGAGGGGACGTCACGGATACGGCGTCCATCCTTTATACTGTCAGTGCCGCTTTCAAAGGCTGATGCTGATCAGTACAGAGTAACACGTCACAGTCAGAGAGGACGCCGGGGAAATCTTTGAGTTCCTGTCTGACAGGTTTACAGTCTCAGAGAGAATCAAACGGGTCAGTGACGTGAATGAGTCCGAGCAGAGTCAGTGAAACACTTCTATACAAATGTGTGTGTGCGTACACATAATGTGTTGAAACAGTTGGGTTTGTTTTGTGGGGATGTGTGCTGCAGTAAAATCACTTCCTCATTCAGGGTTTTATAGCGTCTGACCTCGATTCACTTCTCCAGCAGCACCTGACTGCTCGCCGCTCGGCCTTGACACAATTCAAGAGCATAAAGTCGTTTTACAGCTGCAGGTATTCGAGTCATATCCGAGCAGCAGCAGTGTTAACTCAGGATGAATGAGGTCAGCTGACACAGTGTTCGTTAATGTTTGATTAATGTCGGACAGGACTGTGTCACCTCTGTTAGACGAGTCAGATAAATCTCATGAAGAGTCACTGCGGCTGAATCAGAAACAAACTTCTGCACTTCTCTATATCTATTTTTACAGACTGTGCAAACTCATTCAGTGAATAAAAATATATTTTTCAAACTTCTCTTCTGGGCTTAAATGACTTGACTCTTTTGTTTTTAGCCGTGCCGACACGGCTGCTAAAGAGAGGACAATGTCAGTCTGGCTCCAGAAGTGAGTCAGTCTCCATAAGTCCCCATGTCCAAATGTCCAACTTCACAGCAGAAATAAACATGTTTACAGCCTGGTACAAAAAACAGTTTTGGTCTCTGTAGCTAATTTGCACAAACATGTCTTACATTGAGCTCTATGATCCAGAGCAAGGTGATGAACAAGAGGTCAAAGGTGACGAAGAGGCAGAAGGTCCTCCTCACGTCAGAGATGCACTTCTTCTCCCCGGCTTCGTACGACTCCACCCTGGCGCAGATGGGCGTGGCGTTGACGGACACCAACCCCCTGGCGGTCAGCCGTGAATCGGCGCTGCTGCTGCATCGGCTCTCCATCCCGTCCTCTGAGCAGGGCCAGCCCCGCCCACCGGTCAACAGAAGGTGGACTCAGGTGGAGTCAGTGGAGGCGGGTCATCGGAGCGGGAAGCAGACTCAGTCTGTGGAGCTGAACGTCATCACTGCATCTGCACAGAAAAAAAGATTTGATTCCAAATCTATCAATCTTCTTTTTTATTATTACCGATTAATTAAATAAAAGTAGTTCCCGGTCTGCAGAGAAATGTGTCGAGGCTATAACGAGGTTAAAGATCTGAACTGAGCCATCAGAGAACAGACAGACGGGAAGACAACAGGAAACACAAACCAGTCTTCACCCAGCGGTCACCTGAGAGAGGGAGCACAGGTCTGACTGGTTTGAGCGACGTCAGAGGACGATAACCTGAAACCTCTGCAACGTTTAGTTTCACTTTGATCGTAAAACCTGATTTAGATTTGGCTGAAATTAGTGTGTAAACATTTCAAACTCCAGCTGCATCCAGCTTCTCATTCTCCACCTCCACCAGGTAAAATGCTAAACCCCGCTTTGAATCTTTGAACCAGGACCTCCATTACTTCGATCAAGTAGCTAAGATAAATATATTTTATATTAAAAAGGTCAGATCCCCAATTTTTGTCAACGATCCATTTAAAGTTTGTTATTAAAGAATGACGACACGCACCAGGCTACTGATCTGTGCATGCTTCATTTATAACGACACATTTTACCGGCTCCTCTGATTCACACGATGCACTTCCATAATATTTTGATTTATTTGTGCTTTCACCACAAACTTAGTTGTCTGCTGCTCACAGATTCTCGATTTCACTGAAACATTTATGTAACGGTGCAGAAGAATCTGAGACCAAAGCGTATTAGTGGATATCAAAGATTTGTCGACATTAAAATAACCTCCAGCTCATTGGACCACGTCAGAGGAACATAACCATTCATCTCCGGTGATGTTTGTGTCCACATGATGAACTCATGGTGAACTCAAATAAAAAACAAAATAACCTGAGTGATCCATGAACTGTTAAAGAGGACACACACACACACACCTGTTAGTTTGCCTTCTTCCAGGTATGAACACAACAACAACACACCTGAAAATATTATTAGATTTCATGTTTACGGAAGAAGCTCAAGCTCGTCTTCTGGGGAACAAACCCACGCTTTTAAGAGTAGACTTAAGACTTTCCTTTTTGATAGAGCTGAGAGTTAGTGCTGGCTCAGGGCATCCTTTAGTTATGCTGCTAGAGGACTACACTCCCCATGATGCACTGGGCTCTTCTCTTCACATGTCTCATTAATGCATGTTACTAACTAAACGTCTTCCCTGGAGTTTCTGTCTCTGTCGTCCAGCAGGTTCTCGTGGATCGTGGCTGCTGCTGTGATCCTGCATGACGTCCACTACACATATTACTACTGTCATTATTGCTGCATATCTCCATCACAGTTTATAGTTAGTTTATGATCTGCTGCCGCTGAGCATCTGTGTCTCTCAATCTGCAACTTCCACCGTGTGCTTGCTCATGGTGGAACCGATGGTCTCTGTAAATAATAATAATTATACAGAGTCTCGGCCTAGACCTGCTGTGCATGGAAAGAGTCGTGAGATATCTGAAGTTATGACCACCTCAGGATCTGCCCCTGCCTATCTCAGCGTCTTACTAAAGGCTCACGTCCCGACCAGGGCGCTCCGCTCATACAAACCGTCTAGTTGTACCCTCGCCTCTCGCAAAGCGAGGTCACTCTAAACTCTTCTCTGTGGTCGTCCCCAAACGGTGGAATGACCTACCAACGGCTGCTAGAACAGCAACATCCCTTTCTACCTTTAAAAAACTTGTAAAAACCTTTCTGTTTCCAGAATGCTTCCCTGCCTAACAAAACTAACAAAACTAACAACTTACTCTGTGTCCTTTACACCTCTCTCTGCTTATGTCCTCCTCTGTAAGTCGCTTTGGATAAAAGCATCTGCTAAATGCAATGTAATGTAATGTAATGCAATGTAATGTAATGTAATGTAATGTAATGATATAGATGATAGATGATGACTGTTATTGTAAAAGGGAGCTGAGCTCCTCTGCAGCTCTGGAGTCACATCAGTCCATCAAGTGTGGATGATGATGAGCTTTCTCTCTGCAAACAAACACACACACACACACACACACACACACACACACACACGACAACAAAATCAAACTGGGCCCCTCTGCTCAGCTGTTGTCCCCACATCTCTAGGACCTAACTATCCCATCAGAAGCTTCACAGAACTCTAATCAAAGGCCTGCAACTAATTCAATACTAATACTAGCACAATATTCACTGCTGGTGGTTTGTGCATGCATACAGTCTGCATACAGCCTGCATACAGTCTGCATACAGTCTGCATACAGCCTGCATACAGTGTGCATACAGTGTGCATACAGCCTGCATACAGCCTGCATACAGTGTGCATACAGTCTGCATACAGTGTGCATACAGCCTGCATACAGTCTGCATACAGTCTGCATACAGTCTGCATACAGTCTGCATACAGTTCACTGTTTGATGCAAGATTCAAAGCCACCATAAAAATGTGCTAAAGTTCATTTTTATTTAACTTTTACTGCCCAAAACACGTAAAAACAAAGAGATGAATCATTTAATTATTATATCTGAAATATATAAACTGATAATGATTTAATCTTTAATTATTATATCTGAAATATATAAACTGATAATGATTTAATCATTTTATATCGGTGTTTACCTATTTGTAATTGTCCTAACTTTTCCCCCCTGCACACACACACACACACAGGGAGGGGGAGCTGATCAGGTGATCGCAGGTTCGATCCCCGGCTCCTCCAGTCCGCATGTCGAGGTGTCCTTGGGGAAAGATACTGAACCCCACATGGAGAAAAGCGTCAGCTACATGACTACATGAAAAATATAGAGGAGGACAACAGCACTGTAGCTTTGTAGCTTTGTAGCTTTGTAGCTTTGTCGCATGTATCAGCTGCTGCCCAATCAAACACACACACACTCAGCTGCTGCTTTAATTAAACAGGTGTTGTGTTGTTTACCTGCGGCGCTCAGCTCGTCTGAAGCTAAATGAATTCACGCCGGCTCCGGGACGTCCCTCACCGCGCACACTGGCTCCTGCAGCCGGGTTAATGTTCGGGCTCGGGCCTCGGCTCGGTTCACCTGTCGTCGGTTTGTTTTCAGCCTCACAGCAGCACAGTCATCTGTTTCCTCTGTGTGCTCGACAGGAAACTGAGAAGACGGAAGGCAAGGGATTCTGGGATATGAAGTCTGTGGCTGCATGCCTGGACTCACAGCTGCTCAAAGGGGGCCGCCTAGAGGCCAGAGCTTTAACTGCATGCAACATATATTATCAAACATTATAAAACACAATATAATAATAATGGCATTAAATAATTTTATGTTCATATGGAACCAGCCTGTGTTTGTGTCTTAAAAAAAAGTTCATTCATTTCAATAATTCAGCTCAAAAATTGAAACTCATCTATTATATAAATCTATTGCACACTATTACCAATATTTCAAGTGTTGCATTCTGTGAATATAGTGTGTGTTGTGGAGAAATCGCTGAAGTTAAAGGTCAGTGGTGAGGTCAGGAAGGTGTCTGATGCTGTATTATTTATTGACGCTTGGCCAAGGAGAATTAGAGACACTCTCAAAGTTCATCAGAAGTGCCTGAGTCGGTCTCACATTCTGCCCAACTCATCCTGGTGGATCGACTTTAAACCCCAAGATAACACCACAAATACTACACGCCCAGAATGAGTCACCGGAGCTGTCTTCCCATGAGGTGTTATTGTCAGCATGTTCTAGTCTGGAGACACAGATGTTGTTTACCAGTTGGACCGTCAACAACAAGCTATCTATTATGTCTCTGAAGGCAGCAAACAGGTCTCTGTGACCCTGGACCCACAGTGTTAGATAGACTGGCACCTACTGTTCCCACCAAAGCCAAACAACTAATATGCTGCTGACGGGACCTCAAGGCCCACACGGGACCTGCCCCACGGACCTCGTGTAACCTCAGGAGAGAAAACTCCAGAACATGTGCGGTCCGACCTGTTACAATGTCATATACTGCCCTACAGCGTTTTTTTGTTTTTAGAATATATTATAGTAGTTATATTGTTTATATTTTAATACTTTTTAAATATTTTTTAATTCATGTTATGCTGCGCCAACCACACCAAGTCAAATTCCTTCTAAGTGCGAACCTACTTGTCAATAAAATTCTGATTCTGATTTAATAAAAATGTGTTTACATTTTGATCGCTACTTCTTTACTACATCTGGATTATTGAAATTTTTTATTTATTTATTTTTGCTTACTAAAGATGTTAACTTATTTTTATTAATATATTTATTTTATTTCATGCTACTTTTTTAATTTGTTTAATAAAGTTGAAACATCCCACTGAGGCTGCTGGATAAGTTGTTATTGGATGTTGTTTGTTTTGTAATGATTCATCCACTCAGTTATGATCAGCGTTATGACGTTAGGTACTGATTGTTTTTTCTTTAACATTTAATACAGTGGTTACAGTTTATGTTCACATTTCCTTGTTACATCGGAGGATTACAGTGTGACAGAATAAATGTGTCCATGATGAAGTGAAAAGCCTGGTGTATTTGTCCTCTAAATGAATAACTAAAAACCTTTTCACAACCATCCTCAAATTTGTTTAGCTCTCATAATTAAAAAAAAAATACAAATACAGTAATACAGATTCAATAAGGAGCTCCACCTAAAGAAACTCAAATATTTACACACAACCAATAAGAAGTATATGTTATTGAATATTTAATATCATTATGGTATTGTTTATCCTAATGTTTGATTGACAGGTGAAGAATGTCACAACATCAAATGACAGAATTTACCCCTTAAATGACTTCTGTCTATTTCAGTTTACACAACTCTGCCGTGTCTCCAAAAGACAGTAAAACCGAAGTCCAGCATAGAGAGCTGAGTGAACGTGGTCTGGACTCTGTGGAGGAGAGTCATGGTTGAGACGCTGTAGAAGGACAGAATACCTGCCTGTGATCCAGGTACACTCCAACTCTGGAGGACAGGACCTGAGACAGGAGTTTGGACATAGTTGTGCCAAAATGTGTAACTGTTTTTTTCACATCTAACTCCCAGATTTGTCATTGAGTCCAAATACACATTCTTTTAGCTCCCTGCTCTGCTGATATTCTTGTATTGACTGCGACATAACTCCTCCTCTCTCCACCCACCTCCCAATAACAACGTCCAGTCAGACTCTCTGTGCTCAGGACCTGCCAACATGAATGAATCTGTCTGGATGACTAGAATAAGACTGTTTGTCTTGTTAATGTTGCTTTTCTGTTCTCCTCCGATATAACAGCTTGTGTTGCTGTGTTTGGATCCAGTGTAGTTCACGTGAATATTTTAAGAATCCAGCTCTGGTCTTTGGGCTCTGGTTGTGAATTGACAGTAAAACATGACTTCAGTCACTGTCAGTGAGATGTTTGTCAGTTCCTCTCTCAGAACTCCTGTAGTTTATCTCTGAGTCTGACACAGCAGCTGTCACATCCTCAAAGTACCTCAGAGGACGATAGTGATGCTGGATGAGTGCTGTAGATTGGCTGAGTCGTGCAGTGAGGGTAGTTGGTAGAAACCGGTTGTGGTCCTCTGTGTGTGAGGCTTCTCCAGTCAGCGTCTTTCTTCTTCAGCTCAGTGATCTCCTGCTCCAGCTTCTCCTGAAGATCTTTGACTCGACTCACTTCAGTTTCCTGCTGGGATCTGACCTGCTGCTTCACATCAGACCTTCTTTTCTCCATGAGACGGATCAGCTCAGTGAAGATCTTCTCACTGTCCTCCACTGCTTTATCAGCAGAGCCCATTGATAGCCTCCACCTCCTGTTGGAGCTCCTTCACATCTTTCTCTCTGTCCTGGATTCTCTTGTGGATTTGTCGCTCACCTCGAGCTCTCTCTGCCTCTCAGTCCTTTCTGCTGCAGCTGAGACTGTGTCGTGGCCTTTTGTTCATCACAAGAGCAGAGATAACAGATACACTGCTGATCAGTACGGCGAACATCTTCATCACCTCATCATGACGAGAGCAGCGATGTTCTCCTGGAGCTTCTTGGAGGGCTCCACCAGCTTGTGTTTCTTTAATGGAGCTACATCATGATGGGCTGGAGGTGTTTCTCACCAGTAAGGACCAGACAGACCAGACGGACTTCAGCGCTTTTCAGTTTTCTCCCAGTGCAGACATCACAGGCCACATCTTCAGGTCCAGCATAGCAGTGATCATCAGGAGCAGCTTGGAGTCCAGTCTTCTTCAGTTCCTCCACTAAATCTGCTAACATGGTGTTTTTCTTCAGGACAGGCCTCGGTGTGAAGGTCTGCCTACACTGAGGGCAGCTGTGGATTCTCTTCTCATCCTCTCCATCCCAGAAGTTTTGAATACAGTTCATGCAGTAGCTGTGTCCACAGGGAATAGTCACCGGATCCTTCAGTAGATCCAGACAGATCGAACAGCAGAATTTAGGTTGGTCTAGTCGATTCATTTGCTCGGTTATAGTGACTCTGTCTTCTTAAGGGAAACCAAATCACTTCTCTTCTGCTCTTGTTCACCTCCTGCATTCAGTGTTTGTTTCATCTTTATACCTATTCATCTGTAGAGAGGAGGGAACAAATACATATCTTGATAGGGTGGAGTTTACTGTAATCGAGAACAAGAGAAAGAAGGTTTTCAGGCTTTACTGCATTCCAAACAGTCGCCTCTTTGTGAGTCACAGGGTGTGTTACCTGTAACTAATACATGCAGTAAGAACAGCTGGACTGTAACTGTAAACTGTTTCCAGTAAAGTTATTGTAACATTACTCCGAAAGGAAACACGTGATGCTTCCTCCACCCCATGTGCATCGTGCACTTTGTCCAGCCTCCAGCTCTGGATGTTTCTGCAGGTTCTCTTCCTAAGATGACAACACTGAGTGTCAGTCCAGTGAGGCCGGAAACTCTACATTAAATATATATGACTTCATTAATATGAAAAAGGGAATGGCCCTCCTTTAGATCGACCCCTAAAACCCAGAGTCTCATTTCTCACTTGGATTGTGTTGATTCAGTTTGCTTCACTGTGGCATGTTGTGTGTTTCTTACACTCTGACTATGATCTACATCATATCTTTCTCAAGTTAATTTGTTGACCAAAACAACCATAAAATATCTGACATGATCAGCTGTCATCGTATCTGTCATCATAGACGGTTCAACCTGGTAAATACTGAAGTTATACACTGACTGGTGCTCGTTCATTTTCCGACAGATATCAACATTTACCACAACAGAAGCAAGTTTCAGACTTGATTATGTTATCTCTGAAATGTGTACCTATAATGATAAACAAACCATCCAAACCATGTTCAGTTCGAACAAGATTCAGGGGTTTGTTAACATTAAACCCAGCACAGAATCAGCACCAAGCAGTAAATCATGTTTAACCTTAACAAGAACTGTTTCTCTGGGCACAGAATCCTGAGTGATGTTGCTCAAGATTATTATTGTTATTCATTTGTTGGATTAATTAAGAGGCAGCAGATGTTTCTAGTTTGAATTGTGTTTTTAAAAAAAATGTTTTCACGTGTGAGAGGTCAAACTATTTATTTTTTAATGATAATGCATCAGTTACAGGATTCAAATTTCTAATCATCTTTAAAATCCTGGTCTAAGACATGCAGACAACCTGAGCTGAGGAGCTTTAACCTCCACTACATCCCTGGTTATCAGGATGAAGGCGCCCTCTTGTGTCGTTCATCAGTTTTCACATTTCACTCGTTCACCTGCTGTGATGTTCACTGCAGGAAACAACAAACAACATCAGTAAAGACAGATTTGAATCTATGTAATATCACACTATGTCAGTCTGTTCAACAGGAGTTACAGTACATACAGTAAATACAGTTTTGTTATGTGTCATTGTAACGTTAAATACAACATTTGGTCCACCTAAAGAAACTCAAACATTTATAGAGCAACCAATGAGAAGAGGGCAAAGTACCACCCATAACGTTTGACTGACAGGTGAAGAAATGTCACAACAATTTAAACACAGCATTTAACCCTTAAATTACTTCTGTTTAATTGAGTCTACACAACTCTGCAGTGTCTCCAAAAGACCAGGATAACCGAAGTCCAGCATAGAGAGGCTGAGTGAACTTGGTCTGGACTCTGTGGAGGAGAGTCAGGGTTTTAGAGACGCTGTAGAAGGACAGGATACCTGCACTGTGATCCAGGTACACTCCAACTCTGGAGGACCGAGGACCTGAGACAGGAGTTTGGACATTGTTGTGCCAAAATGAGTAACTGACTTTGTTACAGTCTAACATCCAAGATTTGTCATTGTATCCAAATTTACATTCCTCTGAGCTCTCTGCTCTGCTGATATTCTTGTATGCAACTGCTACAATAACTCCTCCACCTCTCCACTCCACCTCCCAGTAACAACGTCCAGTCAGACTCTCTGTGCTCAGGACCTGAAGCCATCCAGTGAATCTGTCTGGGTGACTAGAATAAGACTGTTGTTCGTTCATGAATGTTGTTTTTCTGTTCTCCTCAGATAATAACAGCAATGAATTTGTTGTGTTTGGATCCAGTGTGATTTCACGTGAATATCTTAATAATCCAGATCTGGTCTTTGGTTCTAGTTGAGAATTTGACAGTAAGACATCGACCTTAGTCACTGTCAGTGAGATGTTTTTCCATTTCTCTCTCAGAACGTCCTGTAGTTTATCTCTGAGCTCTGACACAGCAGCTGTCACATCCTCAAAGTACCTCAGAGGACGGATATTGATGATAGATAAGTCTGTAGATTGGCTGAGTTGTGACAGTGAGTGGTACTTTTCCAGAAACTGGTTGTGGTCCTCGGTGTTTGAGAGTTGTGTCAGCTGAGTGTCTCTCTTCTTCAGCTCAGTGATCTCCTGCTCCAGCTTCTCCTGAAGATCTTTGACTCGACTCACTTCAGTTTCCTGCTGGGATCTGACCTGCTGCTTCACATCAGACCTTCTTTTCTCCATGAGACGGATCAGCTCAGTGAAGATCATCTCACTGTCCTCCACTACTTCATCAGCAGAGCGATTGATAGCTTCCACCTCCTTTTGAAGCTCATACACATCTTTCTCTCTGTCCTGGATTCTCTGCTGGATGTTTTGTTGACGCACCTGAACTTCTCTCTGCAGCCTCTGGGGCCTTTCTGCTGCAGCTGAGACTGTGTCGTGGCCTTTATGTTCATCCACAGGGCAGAGATAACACATGCACTGCTGATGAGTATGGCAGAACATCTTCATCACCTCATCATGACGAGAGCAGATGTTCTCCTGGAGCTTCTTGGAGGGCTCCACCAGCTTGTGTTTCTCAAAGGCAGAGGATTCAAAGTGAGGCTGGAGGTGTTTCTCACAGTAGGATTTCAGACAGGCCAGACAGGACTTCAGAGCTTTCAGTTTTCTCCCAGTGCAGACATCACAGGCCACATCTTCAGGTCCAGCATAGCAGTGATCATCAGGAGCAGCTTGGAGTCCAGTCTTCGTCAATTCCTCCACTAAAGCTGCTAACATGGTGTTTTTCACCAGGACAGGCCTCGGTGTGAAGGTCTGCCTACACTGAGGGCAGCTGTAGATTTTCCTGTTATCCATTAGATCCCAGTGGGTTTTAATACACTTCATGCAGTAGCTGTGTCCACAGGGAATAGTCACCGGATCCTTCAGTAGATCCAGACAGATCGAACAAGAAACACTGTCCTCAGCCAGCTGAGCTCCTTTCTGCGCCATTTCAGCTCTCTGTGACAACGACTGTCTGAGTTTGACCTCCTCGGGAATGAAACAGTCAGTCAGCCTGAGCTCGG
>NC_040012.1:5455487-5478889 GCF_000972845.2 Larimichthys crocea
GGCAGATCTGCCCGATCCAATATGGCGGCGAAGCCGACGTACGATTCAGCGCTCAATGCGGCGTCTATGTATATATGTCTATGCTGGCTGTGTTTGAGAGCAGGAAGAAGAGGGAGGGGTTATCAAGCTTTGGTTCAGTCCAGGAAGAGGAGCGCTTTGACAGAGATACTGTGTTGTTGTTCAGAGGCAGCGTGATGCAGCACAGCTGATCGATGCGTCTGCAGCACGATCCGAACATGCAGCAAACCGAAATGACGGAGATAAAGTCTGATCTTCGCTGTTCTGTGGTCAAAAGTCACATTCCAGCTCTGATGTCTGCTCCTGTGACTCTGTGTTAGTTTGAAATGAATCACGGAGTCCTGGATGTTCACATACAGACACGGGGAGGTTCAGAGTGAAGTATGCATGCTTCATACCATATACTATCTTTGGGTTTAAGTCATTCTGGATCGTCATTGGTGTTTCAAAGGTGACTCTGGGTGGTACCCCTCGATTCTCTTGACTCTGACTGGTCGATAGAGATGTCAATCATCAGAATCGACCAATGTGCTGCCGAGATATTGATCCGCGTAATGCCTCAGTGAGTTTCACCTTAGCGCTTGAATGCGCAGAGCGCGCAGCGTTCAGGTCTAAAAAATACTGTTTAACATCAATGGGAAGAATTAATAAGGGAATGTTTTCAGTACTGATATTACCCATAATGTTTGATTGACAGGTGAAGAAATGTCACAACAATCAAATGACAGAATTGAACCCTTAAATGACTTCTGTCTATTTCACTTTACACAACTCTGCAGTGGCTCCAAAAGACCAGGATAACCGAAGTCCAGCATAGAGAGGCTGAGTGAACGTGGTCTGGACCATAGACATATATACATAGACATATATACACAGACATATATACATAGACGCCGCATTGAGCGGGTTGGTCGTTGGTCGCGATACGTAAACGGCGCCGCCATATTGGTTCGGGCAGATCTGCCCGTAAACTAATAACAGGAAATGGACTGAACTTCATAAAGCGCCTTTCTACAAAGTTCTTTAAGTTAATGTCTCTTATACACCCATTCACACACACACTAATATATCTGGGAAACAAACAGGCACCAAAAACAACGTATGTAACTTTTAAAGTGATGATTATAAATGTTTACTCCTTATGTAAGCACCAAACCAACGTATGTATTTTTGTAATGCTGAGTGTTTACAGCTACTAATGTGTGTAACACTGTTACTGTGATGAGGATGATAAATATTGAAATTAATTTATTAACATTTAATCTGTGTCTATAAAAACCAGACCTGAAATGATGTAGATGTGACATGAGGGTTTCTGAATAAAGAGCACTAACGTTTACCTACAATCATACATATATACATACAGATACATACAGACAGACACACACAACACACACCACACACACACACCCACACACACATACATACTAATATATATAATATAATATATAAAAATAGATATATATTCTAATATAATATATATATATCTATATTGATAATATAAATATAATATATCTCATATTAGGGCTGTCAATCGATTAAAAAAAATAACTATTAATCGCAACATTGCTGTAATTAATGCGCGATTAATCGCGATTAATCTATCTATAATGTATCAATAAATTAAATGCATTTTTCTGAGACTGAAGCTATAATGAATATTTATTTATGTAAAATGATCAAAATATTGCAGAATAAACACAGAGGTAAAGTATATTTAAATTCATCATTTTATTGGCTTAAGGTGCACATATGCACAGGGCAAATAGATCATTGAGCGGTTGGTCCATTGCGGCGATACGTTAACGTGTCGCGCATATTGGAGGTGGCGGATTTGCCCGTAAACTAAACTAAAACAAGCAGGGCCGGTTTTAGCTATGGCAAGGTGGGCGAGACCGCCCAGGGCGCAGTCTCCGTGAGGGCTTTAATTTAAATGCTCTATACACCGTCACACAAAACACAACTAATATATCTGGGAAACAAAGCTCTATTTGCCACCTCCAAAATTGGCGGCCCCCCACCGGAATAAACAAAACCGGCGTTAATTGTAATATATATATATACATATTATGGCATGCCGTTCAGGAAATTAAACCTTTGAATATAATTGAATGAAACGTGAAAATTGGAGTGAACCTTGAATATTGTAATACAACTTTGAAATATGGAGTGAACCTTGAATATATTGAATGAAATTGAATATATGGAGTGAACCTTGAATATATTGATAATGAAACGGTTGAATATATGGAGATGAACCTGTGAATATATTGAAGCGAAACTTTGAATATATGGAGTGATTTGAATCATTGCTGACTCCTTTGATATGGTGAAACGTGAAATCTTATGGAAACTTTGAATATAGGAAGTGAACGACTTGAATGATTGAAAATGAAACTTGAATATGTTGGAACCGATTCTATGGAGATGAACTTTGAATAGGGAGTGTAACTTTGAATATACTTGAAAGTGAAGTTGAATGAAACTTGAATAATTAATGAACTTGACTGACGTCAGACTTGGCATCCTTGTGTAAGTGTGGATGCTATAGAGAAGCTGAAAAGTGAGTGACAACGAGTTCAGTCCCCGCTCACAATCTCGTTGCGTTGCAGCAGTATTAAACTGATGAGGACATCATTAACACTGCGTCTACGGGCCAAATCCCCCCCGATACCCTGATCAATACCGTTTCCTGACAAGGAAGTTCGGCTCCCTTTTTAATGCGTGGCAACATAAAAACAGGCAGGCAGGCTGTTTATCAGTTTATCACAGCCAACCTCAGCATCGCTTCAACCTCACAGGAGTGCCCCACAACACCCAGGGCAGCTCGGACTGGCAGTCGTGCTACGGGCAAATGCAGATGGGCCGGTCCGCAATCCTGGCGGCACATTTGGGCTCGGTGGCATCCGGGTTGTTTTTTTTGTATGTTTTCGTATTTGTTTATTTTGGAGCCTTTTGCAAACATTTGCCCAGGCAGCCCAAATGGGACTTGCGGCCCATTTGCCAGCCATTTGGAATAGGCTTTGGGTTGCACTGGCTAATAGCGGGTTATATTTGCCTCTTCATGACAGTTCAGAAGTGACGAAACCGAACAGGGATAGACTCATATACATTCTATAGATAATCTTCATACATACATGTTGCACTAATATTAATTACAATAATTAGGACGACAGAGGTTTCTAAACGAGAAAGGAGGAGCAGAGAAAATCCAGTTAAGATGCGGAAAGGGCCGCACAGGTCGGGGATTGACGAACGCTGCGGCCCCAGCAGCGAGCCTTCATATATGGAGCAGTTGCTTAAAAGTACCGAGCTAACACCAAATGGCTCCAACGGGGGAGGAACGGTGTCTCGCTAGTCGACCCGGACCCAGGGTGCCATCCGTCAACCATCCAAGGGGCGCGAGACCTGGATGGTTAGCTTTCAAGTAGTTTTCAGGTGGATTTTAATGAGGTAAAAAACACAGTGATGGCCGTGCGTAATGGCACTGCGCTCTGACGCACACTTCTCCGGGACTGGAGAAGCCTTGCGGCGGATACAGGGATTCTGAACTGAAAGAGAAGCCCTTCATTATTGTTTAGATACAATAAGCATCACCCAATTCGATAGACCATGCAGGTGAATATTTAGTTAGTATTGAACGTATTTTGTGATCCGCGACACATTGTCGCTTTGGGCAGCCTACTCATTCAGCGGACGGCGGACAGACAAATGCACGACATATATATGTGTGTGTGTGTGTGTTTAACCAAGGGAGAAGAATATTATAAGGGAACGTGTTCTTAGTAATGAAGATTACCATAATGTGTGAATTGACAGGTTGAAGAACTGCCACAAAAAAATGACAGAGTTAAACCCTTAATGACTTTTGTCTATTTCACGTTTACCAAACTCTCTGCAGGGTCTCATAAGTATAGTAAGCTAAGTCCAGTCAATAAGAGAGGCCTGGTGAAGTGTCTGGACTCCTGTGGAGGAGAGTCATGGGTTCAGAGACGCATGTAGAAGGACAGAATCCGGTGCCTGTGATCCAGGTACACTCCAACCTTGGGGACCGAGGACGTGAGACGGGAGTTGTGGACATTGTGAACCAAAAATGTGTACTGTTTGGATCTACAATCTTAACGCCCAAGATTGTCTTGAGTCCAAATACATAATAAGTTTAAGCCCCCTGCTCTGGCTGATATTCTTGGTATGACTGCTACAATCAACTCCTCGCTCCTCTAGCCATAAACAAGTCTGCAGTCAGATCTCTCTGTGTTCAAACCTCCAACATGAAGTGAAGCTGTCTGGATGACGAGAATAAGACGGATGTTTGGGTCATCAATGTTGCCTTTCTGTTTCCCTCAGAATAATAACAGCCATGTGTGTGGCGTGTTTTGGATCCAGTAGTGAGTTCACGTAGAGTTTTAAAGAATCCAGCTCTGGTCGTTGGCCTCTGTTGTGACAGTAAAACATCGACTTCAGTCACTGTCAGTGAGATGTTTGTCCATTGGTCCCCGCAGAACGTCCTGTAGTAATATCTCTGAGCTCTGACACAGCAGCTGTCACATCCGCAAAGTACCCTCAGAGACGGATATTGATGCTGGATGAGTCTGTAGATTGGTGCGTGAGTCGTGAAGTGAGGGGTAGTTGTGTAGAAACTGGTTGTGGTCCGCTGTGTGTGAGAGCTTCTCAGCTCAGCGTCTTTCCTCTTCAGCTCAGTGATCTCCTGCTCAAGCTTCTCCTGAAGGATCTTTGACTCGACCCTTCAGTTTCCCTGCTGGCTGACTGCTGCGTTTCACATCAGACCTTCTTTTCTCCATGAGACGGATCAGCTCAGGTAAGATCTCTCACTGTCCTCCATGCTATCTCAGCGCCTTGCTCCCCTCCTGTTGGAGCTCCTCACATTGTCTCTCTTGTCCTGGATTCCTCTGCTGGATTTTAGTCGACTCACCTCGAGCTCTCTCTGCCTCTCAGTCCTTTCTGCTGCACGAGACTGTGTCCGTGGCCTTATTTCATCCACAGAGCAGAGATAACAGATACACTGCCTGATCAGTACGGCAGAAACATCTTCATCACCTCATCTGACGAGAGCAGATGTTCTCCTGGACTTCTTGGAGGGCTCCACCAGCTTGTTTGTTCTTTAATGGACCTCACCTCGTAATGAGGCTGAAGTGTTTCTTCACATAAAGAAGACCAGACAGCCAGCAGGACCTTTCAGAGCTTTCAGTTTCTCCAGTGCAGACATCACAGGGCCATCTTCAGGTCCAGCATAGGCAGTGATCATCAGGAGCAGCTTGGAGTCCAGTCTTCTTCAGTTCCTCCACTAAATCTGCTAACATGTGTTTTTTCTTCAGGACAGGCCTCGGTGTGGAAGGTCTGCCTACACTGAGGGCAGCGGTGGATTCTCTTCTCATCCTCTCCATCCGCAAAGTTTTTGAATATCACTTCATGCAGTAGCTGTGTCCACAGGAATAGTCACCCGGATCCTTCAGTAGATCCAGACAGATCGACACAGAATTTTTCTGGTCCAGGCGATTTTCTTTGCTGCTCCATTTCACCTCTCGGTAACAGTGACTGTCAAATAGTTTCATTGAACAGAAAGAATCTCTTTGCTGATGGGAAACAGATCTCTCCTCTTTTCTGGCTCTTGTCACTTACTGCAGGGAGAGGGAAGTGTTTGTTAGACTTTCACACAGAGTGCATCATACAGGTGACAGGTGTGTTATCCTACTGTTGATAACTGTGCAATAAAACCAGTTGTACTTGACTTTGACACAATATGAAGTTGGCGATTATGTACAAAACTTGTAATGAGTTCTTGCAAAACTTCAAACAGCTTTAAGCTTAAAGACAGACAGGTGGATAAAAAAGACAGACGGTCATTCAACAGAAGAAGCTGAGAAAATGTACAACGGTTGTACTGAGGAACTGATAATGAAAGATGAGAGTCCAAGGGTTCACATGTCTATACTGAGTCACATGAGGTAACAGGGACAGCTGAGCTGGCAGGTGACTGGGTCAGTGTCGTGGTGGTTTTTATTTTTCACTACAGACGATGTCGTATTTGTTTACCTGTAACTGGTGTATATGTTGAACTCATTGTGTACAGTCCTATAGGTCTGTGCGTGTGTCCTTTGTGTTGAGGAAGAGAGAGCCAGAGCACAAAAACACACATGACCTAAAGTTTACACTTTAGCCTGACAGCTGTAGTTTAAAATTGAGATTTTACGTGAAAAATTTAAACATGTTGCTGAAGATGAATTCCACTGGTTGTCTCAGGTCATTCACTGTTTTAAGTGACAACTGAGAAAACTTCTCTGGGGCAACATAAATTTGTTGTGCCTTCATGCTGATTAAAAATCAGACTGGAACAGGTTTGTCCTTTGATAGTTGATTTCTGAGTTGAACTGAATGCAGAGTTTCATATGATATTCTAAGCGTTTATAATACTCGCTAAAGATTCGGTGTGGAAAAGTGGTAGTAACTTTACTGTGTAGGTGCAATAATCATCACAGTTTGTCCAGACTGTGCTTCACACTCAAGCTTTGACCAAACAAATCAATTCTGACTGGTCCTTTCCAGCATTGTTTTTTTTTTTTGAAGTCTGGTGTAATAAATCCTCTTCAATGACAAGTGCACAGATGAATCCTTGGGTAAAAAGCACAAGTGACAGAAAACCGTGCTCATTTCTCTGTGACAAAGCCGTTTAATGAGAAAGTTGAGACGGAACTGACAAATGCGGTTCTGCGTCTAAACATGAATGCTGAACTTTGTGATATGTCACAAGCAGGACTGCCTCAGTATATACTCTCATACTAGTTTTCACATATTTGTCCATCACTTCGTATGAAGAAAAGACTTCATCTGTGAAAAGAAGACCTGTTAGTCATCAATTTAAAAACCTTTGGTTAGGTCGTTCAATGATTTAATGTACAGATCACTTCATCCCACAATCAGGTTTTGACCAGAATCAGCTATGTACAAGAAAACAATCAATCACTCCTTATGGATTATGATTGTGATAATTAAAGAGTTTTTATGAGCTACTTCATTTGTAAATGATAAAATGGAAAGAAAATGCGTGTAATGTACCGCAAATTCTGATGCTTTCTATCATGGCGCTGGAAAAGAAACAACATACAAGCATCAGACAAATTCAAAAAAGATTTAAATCACAGAGAAGTTCATATTGTTCATTGAAATGAAGTCAAACATTTACAAGAGCAACAAATGAGAAGATGTCAAGTAACGACCAGTTTAAACCATCTGTCCCTTAAATGACTTCCGTCGATTTGAGTTTACGCAACTCAGCACTGCCATCCGCCAAAAGGCCAAAGTCCAACATAGAGAGGCTGAGTGAACGTGGTCTGGACTCTGTGGAGGAGAGTCATGGTTTCAGAGACACGGTAGAAGGACAGAAGAATCACTGTGATCCAGGTACACTCCAACTCGGAGGACGAGGAACCTGAGACGGGAGTTTTGGACATTGTTAGGCAAAACTTGTAATTGTTTTTTTTCACATCTTAAAGCCCAAGACTTGGTTATGAAAATCCGAATCTACTTTCATCAGAAAAGCCTCTGCTGAATATTCTTGTATGC
Organism: Larimichthys crocea; assembly: GCF_000972845.2. Classification (NCBI taxonomy): domain Eukaryota; kingdom Metazoa; phylum Chordata; class Actinopteri; family Sciaenidae; genus Larimichthys; species Larimichthys crocea. The sequence continues at coordinate 5,463,087 of NC_040012.1, forward strand.
GACGGCTTATAACCTCCTCCACTCCACTCACCACTCCGCACCCCGTAACAACGACCAGTCAGACTCTTTCTACTCAGACCTGAGACCTGTAACTGAAGTCTGCTGGATGCCAAAGATAAAACTGGTCTTCCTCATTAAGTGTTGCTTTTCTGTTCCTCGCAGACAGTAAACAGCTGTGTGTGTGCTGTGTTTGGATCCAGTGTGAGTTCACGTGAATTTTAAGAAGTTCAGCTCTGGTCTTTGGCGCGGTTGTGGAAGTGAAGCAAATCGACTATGACCTCACTGTCAGTGAGATGTTTTGTCAGTTCCTCTCCTCAGAAGTCGCGTGTAGTGTATCTCTGAGACGCTGACACAAGCGAGGCTGGCACATCCATCCCAAAAGTCCTCAGAGGAAACAGAGAGGATAGTGATGCTGGATGAGGTCTGTAGATTGCTGAGTGTCGTGACAGTTGAGTGGTATTGTGTTAAGAACTGGATTGTGGTCCTCTGTGTGTAGAGTTCATCAGATCGGCGTCTTTCTCTCGCAGCCGTATCTCCCTGCTAGACCAGACAGGACTTCAGAGCTTTCAGTTTTCTCCCAGTGCAGACATCACAGGCCACATCTTCAGGTCCAGCATAGCAGTGATCATCAGGAGCAGCTTGGAGTCCAGTCTTCTTCAGTTCCTCCACTAAATCTGCTAACATGGTGTTTTTCATCAGGACAGGCCTCGGTGTGAAGGTCTGCCTACACTGAGGGCAGCTGTGGATTCTCTTCTCATCCTCTCCATCCCAGAAGTTTTGAATACACTTCATGCAGTAGCTGTGTCCACAGGGAATAGTCACCGGATCCTTCAGTAGATCCAGACAGATCGAACAGCAGAATTTTTCTTGGTCCAGTCGATTTCTTTGCTGCTCCATTTCACCTCTCGGTTACAGTGACTGTCAAATAGTTTCAGTTGAACAGAAAGAATCTCTTTGCTCTGATGGGAAACAGATCTCTCCTCTTTCTGCTCTTGTTCACTTACTGCAGGGAGAGGGAAGTGTTGTTAGACTTTCAACACAGAGTGCATTCATACAGGTGACAGGGTGTGTTATCTACTGTTGATACTGTGCAATAAAACCAGTTGTACTTTGAACTTTGACACAATATGAAGTTGGCGATTATGTACAAAACTTGTAATGAGTTCTTCAAAACTTCAAACAGCTTTAAGCTTAAAGGCAGACAGGTGGATAAAAAAAGACAGACGGTCATTACAACAAGAAGAAGCTGAGAAAATGTTAACAAGGTTGTACTGAGCAACTGATAATCTGAAGAATGAGAGTCAAGGGTTCACTGTCTATACTGAGGTCAATGAGTAACAGGGAGCAGCTGAGCTGGCAGGTGACTGGGTCATGTGTCGTGGTGGTTTTATTTCACTACAGACGATGTCGTATTTGTTTACGAGCTGTACTGTGTGTATAATGTATGAACTCATTGTGTACAGTCTGTAGGTCTGTGCTGTATGTCCTTTGTGTTGAGGAAGAGAGAGCCAGAGCACAAAAACACACATGACACTAAAGTTACACTTTATCTGACAGCTGTAGTTTAAAATTGAGATTTTACGTGAAAAATGAAACATGTTGCTGAAGATGAATCCACTGGTTTCCAAACTTTTTTTCTTCCAGAAAACCAGTTGGGGCTTCTCATCGTGTTTCAGATGTCCATGAGTTGTTTTAAAGTTCCACTGAACAGAGATGAACTCTCTAAACCTCTCAGAGCCACACATAACACATGAATGTGCTGTCATCACAGCCACGCAGCACATTTCTGATATCTACATCGCTGGTTATCAGGATGAAGGTGCGCTCTTGTTAACCTGCTGTGATGTTCACTGCAGGAAAGACTTCACTGAGACTTCGGCAGCCTTGCATATCAAGCAGAAATTTAAATAGAGATCGAATCACTGGCACCTTTAATTCAGTGTAGCCCGCAGTATCACTATCTCAGTTTGAGTCATTCACTGGTTAAGTGACGACTGAGAAAACTTCTCTGGGGCAACATAAATTTATTGTGTCTTCATGGCTTAAAAATCAGACTGAACATGTTGTCTTTATGATGTTGATTCTGATTTAACTGAATGCAGCATTTCATATAGATATTTCTACGGTTATTAAATTACTCCTAAAGATTCTGTGCTGGAAAAGGTGGAGTAACTTTACCTGTGATGGTGCAATAAGTCAATCACAGTTGTCAGGACTTCTTCACGCTCAAGCTTGACCAAATCAATCCTGACTGTCTTTCCAGCTTTTTTTTTTTTTTTAAGTCTGTGTAATAAATCCTCTTCAATGACTAAGTGCACAGATGAATCCTTGGTGGTAAAAAGCAACAAGTGACAGAAAACTCTGCTCATTTCTCTGTGACAAAGCCGGTTTAATGAGGAAAGTTGAGACTGAACTGACAAATGCTGTTCTGCTCTAAACATGAATGCTGAACTTTGTGATATTTCACAAGCAGGACTGCCTCATTTATATACTCTCATACTAGTTTCACATTTTGTCCATCAGCTTCGTATGAAGAAAAGACTTCATCTGTGAAAAGAAACCTTTATTCATCATTTAAACCTTTGGTTAGGTCTGTTCAATGATTTCATGTACAGATTCACTTCATCCACACAATCAGTTGGTTTGACCAGAATCAGCTATGTACAAGAAAACAATCAATCATCTCCTTATTGATTATGATTGTGATAATTAAAGTTTTATGATACTTCATTTGTAAATTGATAAAATGGAAAGAAAATGCATGTAAATGTAACGCTAAATTCTGATGCTTTCTATCATGCGCTGGAAAAGAAACAACATACAAATACATCAGTACAAATTCAAAAAAGATTTAAATCACAGAGAAGTTCATATTTTCATTGAAATGAAGTCAAACATTTACAGAGCAACAAATGAGAAGATGTCAAAGTACGACCAGTTTAACCATCTGTCCCTTAAATGACTTCCGTCTATTTGAGTTTACGCAACTCAGCACTGCCTCCGCCAAAAGGCCAAAGTCCAACATAGAGAGGCTGAGTGAACGTGGTCTGGACTCTGTGGAGGAGAGTCATGGTTTCAGAGACACTGTAGAAGGACAGAATACCTGCACTGTGATCCAGGTACACTCCAACTCTGGAGGACAGAGGACCTGAGACGGGAGTTTGGACATTGTTATGCAAAAACTTGTAATTGTTTTTTTCACATCTTAAAGCCCAAGACTTGTTATTAAATCCGAATCTACTTTCATCAGAAAAGTCTCTGCTAATATTCTTGTATGCGACTGCTATATAACCTCCTCCACTCCAGTCCACCTCCCAGTAACAACGACCAGTCAGACTCTTTCTACTCAGGACCTGAGACCTGTAACTGAATCTGCTTGGATGCCAAAGATAAAACTGGTCTTCTCTCATTAATGTTGCTTTTCTGTTCCGCTCAGACAGTAACAGCTGTGTGTGTGCTGTGTTTGGATCCAGTGTGAGTTCACGTGAATATTTTAAGAACTCAGCTCTGGTCTTTGGCTCTGGTTCTGGTAGTGAAACATGGACTTCAGTGTCTGTCAGTGAGATGTTTGTCCGTTGGTCCCTCAGAACGTCCTGTAGTTTATCTCTGAGCTCTGACACAGCAGCTGTCACATCCTCAAAGTACCTCAGAGGACGGATATTGATGCTGGATGAGTCTGTAGATTGGCTGAGTCGTGACAGTGAGGGGTAGTTGTGTAGAAACTGGTTGTGGTCCTCTGTGTGTGAGAGCTTCTCCAGCTCAGCGTCTTTCCTCTTCAGCTCAGTGATCTCCTGCTCCAGCTTCTCCTGAAGATCTTTGACTCGACTCACTTCAGTTTCCTGCTGGGATCTGACCTGCTGCTTCACATCAGACCTTCTTTTCTCCATGAGACGGATCAGCTCAGTGAAGATCTTCTCACTGTCCTCCACTGCTTTATCAGCAGAGCCATTGATAGCCTCCACCTCCTGTTGGAGCTCCTTCACATCTTTCTCTCTGTCCTGGATTCTCTGCTGGATGTTTAGTCGACTCACCTCGAGCTCTCTCTGCCTCTCAGTCCTTTCTGCTGCAGCTGAGACTGTGTCGTGGCCTTTATGTTCATCCACAGAGCAGAGATAACAGATACACTGCTGATCAGTACGGCAGAACATCTTCATCACCTCATCATGACGAGAGCAGATGTTCTCCTGGAGCTTCTTGGAGGGCTCCACCAGCTTGTGTTTCTTTAATGGAGCTACATCATGATGAGGCTGGAGGTGTTTCTCACAGTAAGAGGCCAGACAGACCAGACAGGACTTCAGAGCTTTCAGTTTTCTCCCAGTGCAGACATCACAGGCCACATCTTCAGGTCCAGCATAGCAGTGATCATCAGGAGCAGCTTGGAGTCCAGTCTTCTTCAGTTCCTCCACTAAAGCTGCTAACATGGTGTTTTTCACCAGGACAGGCCTCGGTGTGAAGGTCTGCCTACACTGAGGGCAGCTGTGGATTCTCTTCTCATCCTCTCCATCCCAGAAGTTTTGAATACACTTCATGCAGTAGCTGTGTCCACAGGGAATAGTCACCGGATCCTTCAGTAGATCCAGACAGATCGAACAAGAAATAGTTTCCCGGGCCAGCTGAGCTCCTTTCTGCGCCATTTCAGCTCTCTGTGACAACGACTGTCTGAGTTTCACTTCCTCAGAAATGAAACTAGTCTGAGCTCTGATCTCAACAACATGTGTCTCTGCAGTGAACGGGGCCTGACGTGTTGGTTCCACCCATCTTCAAACTGGAGATCTGAAGGGGAGGGAACAAGGAAACATGTGGACAGAGTGGAGCTGGCTGTGTTTGAGAGCAGGAAGAAGAGGGAGGGGTTATCAAGCTTTGGTTCAGTCCAGGAAGAGGAGCGCTTTGACAGAGATACTGTGTGTTAACACTTGTTTACAATAGAGCTCATTGAAAAACACTGAACTGATTTGAATCTATGTAACATCACACTATGTCAGTCTGTTCAACAGGAGTCACAGCCTGTAACACTGATGCTGCATTCAGGTCACATGGGAAAGGTGGGAGAGAAGACTTTCCACTTTACAAATATGATTCACATCATCACACGTTAGTGTGACATTTTGTCCGTCAGCTTTGTATGAGACCCTGGAATGAAGACCAGAAGAAAAGACTTTGTTCATGTTGGTTTATTCATTCTGTAAAGCTTCACTTTGTTCACACATCCCATCAGTAAAGTCTGTTCAGTGACTCTTGTTCAATGATTTCATGTACAGATTCACTTCATCCACACAATCAGTTTGTTTGACCAGAATCTCAGCTATGTACAAGAAAACAATCAATTATCTCCTTATTGATTATGAACATGATAATTACAGTTTTATAACACTATATAGAGCTTCATTTGTACATCATTTACAACAACACTTAATCTCCCAAACATATAAATGTAAATGTCATGATAGATTAGGCTAAAAAATTATTGAGAACAAAATATCTTTGATAAAAAAGTGTCTGATGTTTTCTCTCATACAGTGAAAGCCAAACAGTGTACAAATACATAAAACATGCAACAAAATACAACAAAAATATCCAACAATCATTGAAATGACAGAGAAGTTTATATTTTCATGTCAGTTCAGGTTAACTAAAGTCATCATGAGCAGTGATAGCCTCCATGGCTAAACAGACACAGGGAGGAGCTCCACCTAAAGAAACTCAAACATTTACACAACGACCAATGAGAAGAGGGCAAAGTACCGCCCATAATGTTTGATTGACAGGTGAAGACATGTTACAACAATCAAATGACAGCATTTAACCCTTAAATGACTTCTGTCTATTTCAGTCTACACAACTCTGCAGTGTCTCCAAAAGAATAGTAAAACCGAAGTCCAGCATAGAGAGGCTGAGTGAACGTGGTCTGGACTCTGTGGAGGAGAGTCATGGTTTCAGAGACGCTGTAGAAGGACAGAATACCTGCACTGTGATCCAGGTACACTCCAACTCTGGAGGACTGAGGACCTGAGACGGGAGTTTGGACTTTGTTGTACCAAAAGTTATATCTGTTTGTGTCACAATATAACCTCCAAGATTTGTCATTGTATCCAAATCCACATTCATCTGAGCTCCCTGCTCTGCTGATATTCTTGTATGTGACTGCTACATCAACTCCTCCTCCTCTCCTCTCCACCTCCCAGTAACAACGTCCAGTCAGTCTCTCTCTACTCAGGACCTGATCCCAATAAGTGAATCTGTCTGGGTGACTAGAATAAGACTGAGGTTGTTACATTAATGTCACTTTTCTGTTCCCCTCAGATAATAACAGCTGTGTGTTTGCTGTGTTTGGATCCAGTGTGAGTTCACGTGAATATTTTAAGAACTCAGCTCTGGTCTTGGGCTCTGGTTCTGGTCCTGACAGTGAAACATGGACTTCAGTGTCTGTCAGTGAGATGTTTGTCCGTTGGTCCCTCAGAACGTCCTGTAGTTTATCTCTGAGCTCTGACACAGCAGCTGTCACATCCTCAAAGTCCCTCAGAGGACGGATATTGATGCTGGATGAGTCTGTAGATTGGCTGAGTCGTGACAGTGAGGGGTAGTTGTGTAGAAACTGGTTGTGGTCCTCTGTGTGTGAGAGCTTCTCCAGCTCAGCGTCTTTCCTCTTCAGCTCAGTGATCTCCTGCTCCAGCTTCTCCTGAAGATCTTTGACTCGACTCACTTCAGTTTCCTGCTGGGATCTGACCTGCTGCTTCACATCAGACCTTCTTTTCTCCATGAGACGGATCAGCTCAGTGAAGATCTTCTCACTGTCCTCCACTGCTTTATCAGCAGAGCCATTGATAGCCTCCACCTCCTGTTGGAGCTCCTTCACATCTTTCTCTCTGTCCTGGATTCTCTGCTGGATGTTTAGTCGACTCACCTCGAGCTCTCTCTGCCTCTCAGTCCTTTCTGCTGCAGCTGAGACTGTGTCGTGGCCTTTATGTTCTTCCACAGAGCAGAGATAACAGATACACTGCTGATCAGTACGGCAGAACATCTTCATCACCTCATCATGACGAGAGCAGATGTTCTCCTGGAGCTTCTTGGAGGGCTCCACCAGCTTGTGTTTCTCAAAGGCAGAGGATTCAAAGTGAGGCTGGAGGTGTTTCTCACAGTAAGAGACCAGACAGACCAGACAGGACTTCAGAGCTTTCAGTTTTCTCCCAGTGCAGACATCACAGGCCACATCTTCAGGTCCAGCATAGCAGTGATCATCAGGAGCAGCTTGGAGTCCAGTCTTCTTCAGTTCCTCCACTAAAGCTGCTAACATGGTGTTTTTCACCAGGACAGGCCTCGGTGTGAAGGTCTGCCTACACTGAGGGCAGCTGTAGATGTTCCTGTTATCCATTAGATCCCAGTTGGATTTAATACAGTTCATGCAGTAGCTGTGTCCACAGGGAATAGTCACTGGATCCTTCAGTAGATCCAGACAGATTGAACAAGAGAAGGTTTCAAGGTCCAGCTGAACTCCTTCGTGCACCATTTCAGCTCTCTGTGACGGTAGCTTTATGACTTTTTACTTTCTTAAAACTCAAAATATTTTGAGCTCTGATCCTTTACGCCTGCCTTCAAATTGTAGATCTGAAAAAGAGGAAACAAGGAAACATAAGTGTTGAGCTTGCTTCATTACATTTAGAAACACAGTGTGTCTGACACTACAAATATTGACAGGAATAGAAGAATGTTTAGTCTATTGGTCTGTTATTAATATTATGGAATATTGGTGTAATATATGGAGGGTGGTGGTAGTAGTAGTAGTAGTAGTAGTAGTAGTAGTAGTAGTAGTAGTAGTAGTGCTGGACTGAACTCCTAAACTGCTAACACAGCTTTGTGTGGCTGCCCAACCCTCCACCATCTCTCCACATAAACATGTCTATGACCTTTATGAATATGTAAATACATAAACACAAAGTATCTATTATATTCTATTGTCAATATTCTAGAAATACAATCAGGTATAGTATGAATCAGAAATACTTTAATAATCCCAGGGGGAAATTATTTAATAATGAAACAATTAAATTAAAATTATATTAATTATTATAATTTAATTATTTAAAATTTGAATATATCAGATTATACTCATAATAATAATAATAATAATAATAATATAAATAAAACAGTAAGTATGTTATGACATAGACATTACAGCCAAACAAAGCCTTTTTTACTCCACATGGAGTTTAGTGGTGTATAAATCTGACTCATTGAAACAAATGTAAACGTATCGTTGCTTTTTTTTTAAATCCAGAATAACTACAGCTACTCGTTGTTTGTTTACACGGGCCTTGCCGGTGTTTCGGTGTAATGAGCGACCGTGTTAACTGGTGACCGCCAGCCGAACACAGGAAGTAGAAACGTAACGTGGCAACGAGACACGAATCAGAAGAAGCGGGTATTTATTTATTTTTAAAAACATCGTAACGTTGATGAAAACTAATTCACGAGACATCTGAGTGTGTTTCTGTTCCTAACTATCACGACCAAGCGCTAACGGCTGACGCCGAGTTAAACACGGTCGCTCGTTTAACCGAAACACCGTCGTCGTCTCCGCAGTGACCGCATTTTAGAGCCTGAGATAAACATTACGACAGACCGGGACCCTGATGAGGAGAAGCGGGAACAGAAATAACGGATGGATAAACATTACGACAACGTTTAAACAACATTGTAACAACGTTTAAACAACGTTTAAACAACATTGTAACAACATTGTAACAACATTGTAACAACATTGTAACAGCTCGACTTACCTCTGCTCGAACAGCGCTAATACACAGGAAGTGATTTCAAATTTCTTCTTCTTCTGCTTTTAAATGTGAGCTCCAGGGGGAGGAGCGTCGATTCCTCCACATAGTGGCCAAACCGTGTAATTACAGCAACGGCGACTCCGTCCACTGACCCACAAGGAAAGACCTTTTCTCCCGCCATAAGCAACTTATTAGATTTTGATGATTTTAGTCATAAATATAATATTGAATGTTCCAGAAACGACTACTGGGCTGTAATTAAAGCAATTCCACAGGCTCTCATCTGTATGATTAAGGGAACTTTAATGTACATGCCGATAACACCTGAACTACACACCCTGTCCATAAATAACCAACCTTTATTAGAGAAAAAGGGTAACAACAAATGTTTGAGATCTACTCTCACCAAAGATTTTTTTCCTTTCTCCCTCAAAAGAAAACATAATGTTAAAGGAATACTCCACGTTGAATACCAAGAGAATTAGATGTACATTTCTTAGTTTTGCTATCTCTACTAAAGCGAAAGAGGTACACTTCAAAACAATAAATGACATTTTATTCTTGCAGGGAATTTTTAAGACTTATATTTAATTTGGACTGTAATGAATGTGCTTTTTGTAAAACAGAAGTAAGAACACTTGAACATTTAATGTTTTCTTGCAATCTATCTGATTTGTTTTGGAAAGACTTAACTGGTTAACCTATAATAATATAGATGTGCCGCCCGTGACTTACAATAATGTGAGATTTAGTTTCATAATGGAGGACAGAAAACTAGAATATAACATAAATAATTTGGTTATATTCGCCAAATACTTTCTACACAAATGTAAATTCTTAAAAAATACCCCACGTTTCAACATTTTTCTAAAAGAACTGCACCTTTACTTTGATTCTTTAAAACTTGTGAAATCAAAGAAAGCCCTATTGCTGTATGACAGTTTATCAACTTTTACTTTTGATTGATCCCCTATAAGTTTTTTTTCTTTCTTTCCATTGTTTTGCTTTATATTGTTGTTCTGTTTATATCCTATTCTTCTTGAATGTAAGAAATGCTACGCTCAATTCTGAAAGCAACAACTTTTGTAGTTGTATTTGAATATGCTTATTTGTATTGTATTTTGCAATAAAGTTAATAAAAATGTTTTGAAAAGCAGCTTACATTGAAAAAGAAGTGGCTGTAAAAATATGTGTAAGAACTGTAATAGTAAATTCAATGTCCTTGTTTCAATCACTGGAGATGCACAACCTCCCCCCTTCTTCATATAGGACATCAGCTCCTTTTGTCTCTGTAAATAGTGATGCATAGCTTCCCCCCTCCTTAACATAAGTCATCAGCTCCTTTTGTCTTTGTAAACTGTGATGCATAGTTTCCCCCCTCCTTAACATAAGTCATCAGCTCCTTTTGTCTTTGTAAATTGTGACGCCTAGACTCAACTTTGCACCTGAATACAAGGTCCTGCAGGATACTTCAAGTGTAAAGCATAGACCATACTTTTCTTTTCTCTTTTCCTTGTTGCTCCTTTTGCATATTCATCTGCCAAGATGGCACCGATATGTGTAGAAACCCATTGACAGGATTTATCATCAAACCCAGTATCACAGTATCTCTGTGGGAGCACAGCATGATTACTATGCATATTATTATGCATATTATTTCATCAACCCAAATCATTAACGAAAACTCCTCTAACCTCCACTACATCCCTGATTATCAGGATGAAGGCGCCCCCTCTTGTGCTGTGCATCAGTTTTCAGGTGGCCGTCAACTGTTTGTAATAAGAAACACATCTTATAAACCTCAAACAGATCACTGCATGTCTGAGAAAACACACCTGAACCTCAAAGAAACTATAAACTGTAAATCAAAAAAAAGTTTAGTCTGGGGAAACAGGACTGTTTGTAGATCTATAAAGACCCATAAAGCAATCTGGTGTACTGGTGCCAATTCATCGGGACTAGACTCTGCAGTTTTCATACTGTCACGCGGTGAGGTCAAGCTGGGTTTTTGTCTTGTCTTGTCATTTTCTGTTTTATTTTGAAGAGTAACTCTCCTCTGGTTTCAGGTCACTTGCCCTTCCTCATGTGTCACCAGTCGGCTTGTCTTCCCTGATTCCTGATTGTGTCCACCTGTTTCCCATTGCCCTCATGTGTCTTATAGTCTGCGTCTCCCTTTGTCCTGAGTGTTTCGTTCTAGTCGTTCACCCCAGCCAGTCTTTTCCACAGTCCTTGAGCTACCTTGCTTCCCCATGTAACGTGTGCTTGTCGTATTTTGCCTCCACGTGAGTGATTTTTTTGTTGTATATTTCATAGTTTATGGTCATTGTTTTCTGTTCAGTTTTATAGCAGACTTAGCTTTTGTCCTCCCTTTGTGGAGTGATTATCTGTTAACTTTTTCCTCTTTGCTTTTATGTTTTTTCCCTCTTCGGAGTGGTTTTGTTTTGTAGAGTATATTCTTGAAAACGTATCTTTATTTTTAACTCTAGTGTAATTTTTCATAGTCTATTCTTTGTGTCACTCAGTGTTGGAGTTCTCCAAATAAAGTTCTGCCCAGTCGGTCATTTATCTGCATCTGAGTCCTCCTTAAGTCCAGGTCTGACACCTACATCTTAAAGACAAGAGACACTCCTTTAATGACAATGATGTTTGCATCTTGGACAGGCAAGACATCTACGAGCTTTCCTAGTGTAAACACACAGACCCCCCACCATGCAGTCAGAACTGAAGAAGCTTCTTAGATGAGAGGCGAAACGACTTCACGGAGCTACAAACAAGTCCAGTTGCCCCAGACTTAACCTTTCTTGAAGAAAGATGACCTGACTGAGAACCTTCACAGAATTATAAACCGTAATGAAATCTGTGATTTTGACTTTGTGTTATTGTGTCCACTTCTGTTTAGGAGGCACTTCAACATCTGGATTAGCATGTAGTCAGATTGCTTCACTGAATGAAGCTGAACTCCCAATACTACTCAATACTAGGGCTAATTAGTCCTGAATTAAGTTTATTAAGTCAGCATGTGAACGCCGATCTAAACAAGTTAAAGGTCCAGTGTGTAGACTTTAGTTGCATCTCATGTTGTAATCGCTGCATCACCCTCACCTTCCTAGTGTAAAAGAACACTTGAAAGGCTCTGTCTAGAGTCAGTATTTAGTTTGTCTGTTCTGGGCTACTGTAGAAACACAGTCTTTCCAAATGGTGCCTGATAAAGTTTGATGTGGTCGATCCATCATTCTTTATTTTGATGCAGCAGATTTTTGTTGTTGTTTGGGTGTTGTGTAAAGTTAAGATTTCTGACAAATGGCACACCAGCTGCAGGTGTCACTCACCATGACATTGGTGCCGCTGCTTGCAGTTATTTGTGGCCCCAGATGTGTAATTACGCGTGATAATGAAGGAGACAACGATTCCCAAAAGTCCCAGATTTTGAGTCTCAAGTCAAGTCTGAGTGTGTGCGACTTGACTGCGATTTGATCAGTTGTATCCAACTACAAGAGAAACTCTGCTGGCTAAGCTCCAAAACATGAAAGGCATGTGCAGGGCAAATATCCAAGAACTGCTCCACTTATTGGGCACTGAGGTTAAGCAGCTTATTGGCATCCATCTGCAGAGCATATGGGTTTGATGGATTCTGCTCTACAATAATGTCAAAGATATCTGAACATGATGACCTCAGGCTGTGGACGTGTGATTTATCAGGATATGGAGGGAAGCTGAAATTGCTTCACCCTACACTTTGTGACAATGTGCCATTTAAAATGAAGAAGTCTATAACTTTGTTTTTTGACTACTGACCATGATGTTTGACACAATTAGAAAGTTTGTACTCAGCTTTAGAATCCTGGTCTAAAACATGCAGACAACCTGAGCTGAGGAGCTTTAACCTCCACTACATCCCTGGTTATCAGGATGAAGGCGCCCTCTTGTGTCGTTCATCAGTTTTCACATTTCCCTCGTTCACCTGCTGTGATGTTCACTGCAGGAAACAACAAACAACATCAGTAAAGACAGATTTGAATCTATGTAATATCACACTATGTCAGTCTGTTCAACAGGAGTCACAGCCTGTAACACTGATGCTGCATTCAGGTCACATGGGAAAGATGGGAGAGAAGAGTTTCCACTTTACAAATATGATTCACATCATCACATGTTAGTGTGACATTTTGTCCGTCAGCTTTGTATGAGACCCTGGAATGAAGACCAGAAGAAAAGACTTTGTTCATGTTGGTTTATTCATTCTGTAAAGCTTCACTTTGTTCACACATCCCATCAGTAATTACAGTTTTATAATGTGTCAATGTAACTATTTTATAGGTTGAATACAACATTTGGTCGACGTAAAGAAACTCAAACATTTACAGAAAAACCAATGAAACAATGTGAAAGTACCGCCCATAATGTTTGATTGACAGGTGAAGAAATGTCACAGCAATCAGAGCCTAACAACAGAGTCAGGAGGAGGTGCAGAAGACTAGATTCTAGTTTTCTCTCAGACCATATAAAAAAATGAATTAATGATATTATTAATGATAATAATCACAGACTGTTTTAAAATAAGTTGCTGTAATTCATTTTTACATTGATTACAACAACAACAATCTGCCAAAATCTGATACATTTATTTACAAAATAAATGAGAACAAAAATTTATGATAAAGGAAGGACCGGTACTTTCTCTCTTTAGACTCTGTTAGACTGTTGTTTATACTTTGGTATTTTTACAAAAGTAAAATTTTTAATGGAAAAGGTATTTCTACAGTTTGGTATTGCTGCTTGACTTTACTTGTGTCTATTTGAGTTTACAGAACTCAGCAGTGTCTCCAAGATAATTAAATGCAAGTCCAACATAGAGAGGCTGAGTGAACGTGGTCTGGACTCTGTGGAGGAGAGTCATGGTTTCAGAGACGCTGTAGAAGGACAGAATACCTGCACTGTGATCCAGGTACACTCCAACTCTGGAGGACTGAGGACCTGAGACAGGAGTTTGGACTTTGTTGTAGACAAATGAATAAATGTTTTCATTATAATTCATTGCCCAAGATTTGTCATTAAATCCAAATTTACATTCATCTGAGCTCCCTGCTCTGCTGATATTCTTGTATGTGACTGCTACAATAACTCCTTTTCCTTTCCACTCCACCTCCCAGTAACAACGTCCAGTCAGACTCTCTGTGCTGAGGACCTGACAACATGAAGTGAATCTGTCTGGATGACGAGAATAAGACTGGTTTACTAACTTTGCTGTTGCTTTTCTGTTCCCCTCAGATAATGACATTTTTGTGTATGCTGTATTTGGATCCAGTGTGATTTCACGTGAATACTTTAGGAACTCGGATTTGGTCTTGATCTCTAATGGTGACAATAAAACATTGACTTTACTCACTGTCCGTGAGATGTTTGTCCATTGGTCACTCAGAACATCCTGAAGTTTATCTCTGAGCTCTGACACAGCAGCTGTCACATCCTCAAAGTACCTCAGAGGACGGATATTGATGCTGGATGAGTCTGTAGATTGGCTGAGTCGTGACAGTGAGGGGTAGTTGTGTAGAAACTGGTTGTGGTCCTCTGTGTGTGAGAGTTGTTTCAGCTCAGCGTCTTTCCTCTTCAGCTCAGTGATCTCCTGCTCCAGCTTCTTCTGAAGATCTTTGACTCGACTCACTTCAGTTTCCTGCTGGGATCTGACCTGCTGCTTCACATCAGACCTTCTTTTCTCCATGAGACGGATCAGCTCAGTGAAGATCTTCTCATTGTCCCTTACTGCTTTATCAGCAGAGCCATTGATAGCCTCCACCTCCTGTCGGAGCTCCTTCACATCTTTCTCTCTGTCCTGGATTCTCTGCTGGATGTTTAGTCGACTCACCTCGAGCTCTCTCTGCCTCTCAGTCCTTTCTGCTGCAGCTGGAGCAGACCTTCTTTTCTCCATGAGACGGATCAGCTCAGTGAAGATCTTCTCATTGTCCCTACTACTGCTTTATCAGCAGAGCCAGTTGATAGCCTCCACCTCCTGTGGAGCTCCTTCACATCTTCTCTCTGTCCTGGATTCTCTGCTGGATGTTTAGTCGACTCACCTCGAGCTCTCTCTGCCTCTCAGTCCTTTCTGCTGCAGCTGAGACTGTGTCGTGGCCTTTATGTTCATCCACAGAGCAGAGATAACAGATACACTGCTGATCAGTACGGCAGAACATCTCATCACCTCATCATGACGAGAGCAGATGTTTCCTGGAGCTTCTTGGAGGGCTCCACAGCTGTTTTTTAATGGCAATCATAATGAGGCTGGAGGTGTTTCTCCAGTAAGAGACCAGACAGACCAGACAGGACTTCAGAGCTTTCAGTTTTCTCCCAGTGCAGAAATCACAGGCACACATCTTCAGGTCCAGCATAGCAGTGATCATCAGGAGCAGCTTGGAGTCCAGTCTTCTTCTATCCACTAAACTGCTAACATGTGTTTTTTCACAGGACAGGCCTCGGTGTGAAGGTCTGCCTACACTGAGGGCAGCTGTGGATTCTCTTCTCATCCTCTCCATCCCAGAAGTTTTGAATACAGTTCATGCAGTAGCTGTGTCCACAGGGAATAGTCACGGATCCTTCAGTAGATCCAGACAGATCGAACAAGAATAATTTCCCGCCAGCTGGAGCTTCTGCGCCATTTCAGCTCTCTGTGACAACGACTGTCTGACCTATCAACACTGGAGATCTGAAGGGGAGGGAACAAGGAAACATGGACAGAGTGGAGCTGGCTGTGTTTGAGAGCAGAGAAGAAGGGGGGGGGTATCAAGCTTTGGTTCAGTCCAGGAAGAGGAGCGCTTTCAGAGAGACTGTGTGTTAACACTTGTTTACAATGGAGCTCATTGAAAAACACTGATAGTATGTTAATCCTGTATTATAATTTATCAAATTTTATGATTACAATAATTCAAACACAACACAGAAGGCAAGACATTAATCACTGCTGAAAGGTGATAAAATTCAATATGAATCAATTATATTATTCAATCGTTTAAAAGCATCGCTGGGATGTCTAAATAAATA